>NW_028292581.1:3658635-3902094 GCF_029948245.1 Actinia tenebrosa | reverse complement strand
ACACCATGTCAGTGGCCAAGTACAACACAACATAACGTTGTAATTTGTGAATTAACAGTACGGAAGTACCTGAAATAACAGCGGTGGTACTTGTACTGTCTGTTTCAGTGCTTACAGATGGACTTGCAGCAGTAGTACCAGTACTGTATGTTCCTGTGCTTATAGATGGACTTGCAACAGTAGTACCAGTACTGCCTGTTCCTGTGCTTACAGATGGACTTGCAGCAGTGTTACCAGTATTGTCTTTTCCTGTGCGTACAGATGGACTTGCAGCAGTAGTACCAGAACTGTCTGTTCCTGTGCTTACAGATGGACTTGCAACAGTAGTACTGGTACTGTCTGTTCCTGTGCTTACAGGTGGACTTGCAGCAGTAGTACCAGTACCGTCTGTTCCTGTGCTTACAGATGGATTTGTAGCAGTAGTACCAGTACTGTCTGTTGCTGTGCTTGCAGATGGACTTACAGCAGTAGTACCAGTACTGTCTGTTGCTGTGCTTACAGATGGACTTGCAGCAGTAGTACTGGTACTGTCTGTTCCTGTGCTTACAGATGGACTTGCAGCAGTAGTACCGGTACTGTCTGTTCCTGTGCTTACAGATGGACTTGCAGCAGTAGTACTGGTACTGTCTGTTCCTGTGCTTACAGATGGACTTGCAACAGTAATACCAGTACTGTCTGTTCCTGTGCTTACAGGTTGACTTGTAGCAGTAGTACCAGTACCGTCTGTTCCTGTGCTTACAGATGGATTTGTAGCAGTAGTACCAGTACTGTCTGTTTCTGTGCTTACAGATGGACTTGCAGCAGTAGTACCAGTACTGTCTGTACCTGTGCTTACAGATGGACTTGCAGCAGTAGTACCAGTACTGTCTGTACCTGTGCCTACGGATGGACTTGCAGCAGTAGTACCAGTGCTGTCTGTTCCTGTGCTTACAGATATACTTGCAGCAGTAGTACCAGTACTGTCTGTTCCTGTGCTTACAGATGGACTTGCAGCAGTAGTACCAGTACTGTCTGTTCCTGTGCTTACAGATGGACTTCCAGCAGTAGTACCAGAACTGTCTGTACCTGTGCTTACAGATGGACTTGCAGCAGTAGTACCAGTACTGTCTGTACCTGTGCCTACGGATGGACTTGCAGCAGTAGTACCAGTACTGTCTGTTCCTGTGCTCACGGATGGACCTGCAGCAGTAGTACTAGTACGTGTGTCTGTACCAGTGCTTACAAAAGGTGCTTCTGTAGCTTGAGAACCAAATAGATATAAAAAATAGAACTTATCACTTTTGAAATTGGACAAACACAAACGTTAAAATAAAGACCAATAGTACACGTTAGACTGAGAAAAACAGAGAATAAATTGAAATGCTCCCTCCATCCTCCGTGAATTTGATTATCTAATGTTCTTCCGAGGGGTTTTGTGAAACATATTACACTGTGACTGTGATCGTGCTGATTCCGAGCTATTTTAATTAAATGAACTAACTATCAATCTTTCGAGATATAACAGATCCAACAATTGCTATCATTCTACGCGTCCCACTTGTACTTTACATCAACGAGGCCATTCTCATTAGTCATCTTTCGCTTTTACAATATTCTATTTTAGGTGTAGTTTACCTTCTTCCGTAGTCACTTCCACTTCTTCACTTGGTCCACTTACACCAATATGGTTGAATGCTTCAACTGATACACGATACTTTGTTCCACTCCTAAGCCCCGTAAGTAAAATAGAACTACAGTTCTTGCAAGTAGTACTCTTCAAAACATCATCTTTCACGGATTTGTAGAAAATCTTGAAGCGAAGGGATTTATCATCGAGCTTGATTCCATTCCACAGTACTTTGATAGAAGTGGGGCTTGTGCTGTTAGCCATGACACGCGGAGTGCTAGGTACTGAAACATCAATAGTAAATATGCACCGTTAAGTAATCCCGTACTTTCCATTTTAATATATACTAGCAAGCCTATACAGGTTTATTGGAAAAAATATTTTTGAATCTTCAAATTAAACAAAACAGAAGTTCCCGTATTAACAAAATACCTGTCGCCAAATACTATAATTGTTTGGAAAAGAAACAGCACCATAGTCAGTGCAAAGTACAACACAACATAACGTTGTAATTTGTGAATTAACAGTACGGAAGTACCTGAAATAACAGCGGTGGTACTTGTACTGTCTGTTTCAGTGCTTACAGATGGACTTGCAGCAGTAGTACCAGTACTGTATGTTCCTGTGCTTATAGATGGACTTGCAACAGTAGTACCAGTACTACCTGTTCCTGTGCTTACAGATGGACTTGCAGCAGTGTTACCAGTATTGTCTTTTCCTGTGCGTACAGATGGACTTGCAGCAGTAGTACTGGTACGGTCTGTTCCTGTGCTTACAGATGGACTTGCAACAGTAGTACTGGTACTGTCTGTTCCTGTGCTTACAGGTTGACTTGTAGCAGTAGTACCAGTACCGTCTGTTCCTGTGCTTACAGATGGATTTGTAGCAGTAGTACCAGTACTGTCTGTTTCTGTGCTTGCAGATGGACTTACAGCAGTAGTACCAGTACTGTCTGTTTCTGTGCTTACAGATGGACTTGCAGCAGTAGTACTGGTACTGTCTGTTCCTGTGCTTACAGATGGACTTGCAGCAGTAGTACCGGTACTGTCTGTTCCTGTGCTTACAGATGGACTTGCAGCAGTAGTACTGGTACTGTCTGTTCCTGTGCTTACAGATGGACTTGCAACAGTAGTACCAGTACTGTCTGTTCCTGTGCTTACAGGTTGACTTGTAGCAGTAGTACCAGTACCGTCTGTTCCTGTGCTTACAGATGGATTTGTAGCAGTAGTACCAGTACTGTCTGTTTCTGTGCTTACAGATGGACTTGCAGCAGTAGTACCAGTACTGTCTGTTCCTGTGCTTACAGATGGACTTGCAACAGTAGTACCAGTACTGTCTGTACCTGTGCCTACGGATGGACTTGCAGCAGTAGTACCAGTACTGTCTGTTCCTGTGCTTACAGATTGACTTGCAGCAGTAGTACCAGTACTGTCTGTTCCTGTGCTTACAGATGGACTTGCAGCAGTAGTACCAGTACTGTCTGTTCCTGTGCTTACAGATATACTTGCAGCAGTAGTACCAGTACTGTCTGTTCCTGTGCTTACAGATGGACTTGCAGCAGTAGTACCAGTACTGTCTGTTCCTGTGCTTACAGATGGACTTGCAGCAGTAGTACTGGTACTGTCTGTACCTGTGCTTACAGATGGACTTGCAGCAGTAGTACCAGTACTGTCTGTACCTGTGCCTACGGATGGACTTGAAGCAGTAGTACCAGTACCGTCTGTTTCTGTGCTTGGAGATGGACTTGCATCAATAGTATCTGTACTGTTTGTTCCTGTGTTTACAGATGGACTTGCATCAGTAGTACCAGTACGTTCTGTTCCTTTGCTTACAGATGGACTTACAGCAGTAGTACCTGTACTGTCTGTTTCTGTGCTTACAGATGGACTTACAGCAGTAGTACCAGTACTGTCTGTTCCTGTGCTTACAGATGGACTTGCAGCAGTAGTACTGTTACTGTCTGTTCCTTTGCTTACAGATGGACTTGCAGCCGTAGTACCAGTACTGTCTGTTGCTGTACTTTTAGATGGACTTGCATCAGTAGTATCTGTACTGACTGTTCCTGTGCCTGCAGAGGGAGGTTCAGTAGTAGTACGTACGCTTTCGCCTCCTGTGGTTACAAATGGACCCGAGCTACTTGTACTCCCATCAAATTTGGTCCTTTCACTTGTTGTTGGTGAATAGCTTGTACTAGATTGTGAGTTTTGTTTTATTTGTTCCTCACTATCTGTAGACTCTGTATATCGTGTAATAATAAATGGCGTTGGTTGAGTCGATCTTGATGATGCCTCAGTAGCAGTACTTGCACTGTCTTTTTCTGTGTTGACAGATGGACTAGAAACAGTAGTGTATTTAGTAAGCGATCCACTGGTTTCCTTTTCTGTAGTGGCAATGGCTGCGCTCAAAGTCGTCGATGGGCCCTCTTTAATAGTAGTGGTTCTATCCACTTCTGATGTTGGTGTCGCCGATGTTGTCCCTGTGCTCATAGATGACTTTTCTGCCGTGGAAGAAGTCGCGCCAGTAGTACTCGATGGTGCCTCTGTAATGTAGGTTGTTCCACCTATTTTTGATGTTTTGGTAGGTGATGTGGTCTCTGTGCTCACAGATGACGTTTCAGCCGTGGAGGAAGTCGCGCCAGTAGTACTCGATGGTGCCTCTGTAATGTAGGTTGTTCCACTCACTTTTGATGTTGTGGTAGGTTTTGTTGTTTCTGTGCTCACAGATAACGTTACTTGCGTGTAAGAGGTAGCACCAGAAGTGCTCGAAGGGTTTTCAGTACTGGAGGTAGTTCCATCCACTTCTGAGGTTGTGGTCTGTGATGTTGTCTTTGCGGTCACAGATGACTTTTCTTGCGTGGAAGAAGTAGCACCAGAAGTTCTCGAATAGCGCTCTGTACTGGAGGTGGTTCCATCAACTTCAAATGTTGTGGTCGGTGATTTTGTTCCTGTGCTAAGAGAAGACTTTTCTTGCGTCGACGTGGTTGCACCATAATTGCCTGATGGCGCAAAAGTATGACCCGAAGTAGTTGTGGTTGGAACAGGTGTCACCAAAAGCTTATGGGTTTTCGAAGTTATTTTTACTTCTTCTGTCTTCCTAGGTGACGTACTTCGTGTGAGTGTTGCAGTTGTACTTGAATACTTTATCTGTTCTTTAGGGTTAGTGATATCACTAAACACTGTAACCTGGAATGGAGTGTGGGTGTTTGTAGTTGGTAATCTACCCTTATTAGTAGTTGATCCGCTTGTTGAACCAGCCGTTGTTGATTCTTCTGAAGTGGATGTTGATCTATGTATTTCAGATGTAACAGTTGTACTGGCAGTTGTTCCTTCTACTTCTGATAATGTCGCGGTTGACGATTTACCGGTTCTTACAGTCGACTCTTCTTCCGTTGCTGAGGTTGCACCTGCCGTTGAAGATGGTACTTCTACAGTTGTTCCTTCTGCTTCTGATGTTGTCGTGGATGACGTTGTTTCAGTACTTACAGTTGACTTTTCTACCGTTGCTGAGGTTGCACTGGGTGTTCCTGTTGGCTCTTCTGTACTGGATGTTGCTCTTTCTACTTCTGATGTTGTCATGGATGACGTTGTTCCAGTACTTACAGTTGACCCGTCTACTGGTGTGGACGTTGCACCAGGTGTTGATGATGGTCCTTCTGTAGTGGCAGTTGTTCCTTCTGCTTCTGATGTCGTCGTGGATGACGTTATTTCAGGACGTTTAGTTGACTGAGTTGCTGAGATGGCACTGGGTGTTCCTGTTGGCCCTTCTGTAGTGGTAGCTTTTCCTTCGGCCGCTGATGTTGTCATGGATGACGTTGTTTCAGTACTTACAGTTGACTTCTCTACCGTTGCGAAGGTAGCACCAGGTGTTGATGATGGTCCTTCTGTACTGGTAGCTGTTCCTTCTGCTTCTGTTGTTGTCATTTTTGACGTTGTTCCAGTACTTACAATCGACTCTTCTACCGTTGCAGAGGTAGCACCAGGTGTTGATGATATTCTTTTTGTACTGGTAGCTGTTCCTTCTGCTTCTGTTGTTGTCATGAATGACGTTGTTCCAGTACTTACAGTTGACCCGTCTACCGCTGATGAGGTTGCACCAGATGTTGATGATATTCCTTTTGTACTAGTAGCTGTTCCTCCAGCTTCTGATGTTGTCATGGATGACGTTGTTTCAGTACTTATAGTTGACTTCTCTACCGTTGCGGAGGTAGCACCAGATGTTGATGATGGTCCTTCTGTACTGGTAGCTGTTCCTTCTGCTTCTGTTGTTGTCATTTTTGACGTTGTTCCAGTACTTACAGTCGACTCTTCTACCGTTGCAGAGGTTGCACCTGGTGTTGGCGATGGTCCTTCTGTACTGGTAGTTGTTCCTTCTGCTTCTGTTGTTGTCATGGATGACGTTGTTCCAGTACTTACAGTTGACGTTTCTACCGCTGCTGAGGTTGCACCAGATGTTGATGATATTCCTTTTGTACTGGTAGCTGTTCCTCCAGCTTCTGATGTTGTCATGGATGACGTTGTTTCAGTACTTACAGTTGACGTTTCTAACGTTGCTGAGGTTGCACTAGGTTTTGACGATGGTCCTTCTGTAGTGGCAGATGTTCCTTCTGCTTTTGATGTTGTCATGGATGACGTTGTTTCAGTACTTACAGTTGACTTCTCTACTGTTGCGGAGGTAGCACCAGATGTTGATGATGGTCCTTCTGTACTGGTAGCTGTTCCTTCTGCTTCTGTTGTTGTCATTTTTGACGTTGTTCCAGTACTTACAGTCGACTCTTCTACCGTTGCAGAGGTTGCACTTGGTGTTGATGATGATCCTTCTGTACTGGTAGTTGTTCCTTCTGCTTCTGTTGTTGTCATGGATGACGTTGTTTCAGTACTTACAGCTGACTTCTCTACCGTTGCTGAGGTTGCACCAGATGTTGATGATATTCCTTTTGTACTGGTAGCTGTTCCTCCAGCTTCTGATGTTGTCATGGATGACGTTGTTTCAGTACTTACAGTTGACTTTTCTACCGTTGCGGAGGTTGCACCAGGTGTTGATGATGGTCCTTCTGTACTGGTAGCTGTTCCTTCTGCTTCTGTTGTTGTCATGGATGACGTTGTTCCAGTACTTACAGTCAACTCTTCTACCGTTGCAGAGGTTGCACCTGGTGTTGATGATGGTCCTTCTGTACTGGTAGTTGTTCCTTCTGCTTCTGTTGTTGTCATGGATGACGTTGTTCCAGTACTTACAGTTGACCCGTCTACCGCTGCTGAGGTTGCACCAGATGTTGATGATATTCCTTTTGTACTGGTAGCTGTTCCTCCAGCTTCTGATGTTGTCATGGATGACGTTGTTTCAGTACTTACAGTTGACGTTTCTACCGTTGCGAAGGTAGCACCAGGTGTTGATGATGGTCCTTCTGTACTGGTAGCTGTTCCTTCTGCTTCTGATGTTGTCGTGGTTACATCTTTGAATGTTGGCGTAGGATATGATTTTGGTGTAGGTTGTGTAGATGTGTCAGCTTGAGGCGTAGATGGACTAGACAGTGTTTTACCGTCTGTTATTTTTGTGGTAATGCTTTTAGTTTCTCTTGATGGAGCAGTTGTGGAGATGCTTTCAATAACAGATTTAGATCCTTCTTCCGGTTGCAATGTGGTGGCAAGTATTTCTTTTTCTGGCTCAGAAGTTGGTGTCGATAATGGTTCTGTAGACGGACTCGATTGAACGTAATGTGTGGTCAGTGGCTGTCCTTTGACGAAGATTTCAACTCTATCACTAGGAATGCCATTTCCGTTGTTAGAGAACGCCAGCACACGAATACCATACTCTACCCCAGGTTTTAAATTTTTCAGGCTCAGGCGATCTTCATCTTTATTACAAGTTTCAAACTCCCACACGTTTGAGGAAAGCTGTCTGTAATATACCCTGTATCCTTCGATTTTTCCTTGACTGGGCGAAGGCTCAACCAAATCCCACTCGACCATGGTTGAGTCATCTAGGCTTTCCACTCTTAATAAGGTTGGCGCGAACGGAACTAAAAACAAAAAAATTATGGAAGGATGCTAGTGCTGATAAGTATGCTAGTGCTGTATCAACTAAAGATGGAAAATTATCAAAATGAAACTAACCCATAAATGATGACAACTTTAAAAGGAAGAAAAAATTATATTCCACCAACCAAATTTCTTTGATTTGGCCTCCCTTCCTTCCTCCCTCATTTCCTTTTCTTGTTTTTTTCCCTTTTCATTTTCTTATTATCCCAATATGTTTCCATTTAATACTACATTTCTTTAATACTATAAAACTTTAGTGAAACTATTTTACCATCGTCCGACGTTGCATTGATAAGTTTGACAGCAAGCTCCTTTATAGTCTTGTTAATTTCAATACTTTCCATAAGATCAACCAATTCCTCGCTTTCAAGTGACCGGAAGTCAAGTTTAACAGCAACGACACTACCTTGGCTTTAGAGAGGAAAAACATGAACTAATGAGACGAGTCCATCAACTAAACGAGTGATGCTAACATAAAAATTAAATTCAATCATTATAAGAATGATATAGCAATAATTATATTCGCCTATAGATCGTGTTTCTGTACTGTGCTATATCGACCCCTTGCGCGTGATGTCAAAGAAGCTCAAATTGGAAGACAAAACAAAAGACTTCCAATCTTCTGAGAATTGGAAACCTATTGTTTTTTGCCTTCAAAATTGAGCTGCATACCGAAGTGCTGCAAGAGGTCTATTGATGGACAGATCAGCTCAAATAGCGGTTTTATTTCTCATGAGACCAGATCACCAGCAATTTTTGCAATCACAGGCTCTTAATACTAATTAGGTTATTGATCTATTTATGTTTGGCATAATTTCATAGCAATACAATATATCACATGAAACAACCAAAGAACTGCAAACAAACCTTAATTTGAGTAGCTGAACGCTCAATAGAGATGGAAACGAATTCATATAAAATTGTCTTATCTGAAATTTAAAACATATGATGATAA
The DNA here is from genome assembly GCF_029948245.1 of Actinia tenebrosa. Classification (NCBI taxonomy): domain Eukaryota; kingdom Metazoa; phylum Cnidaria; class Anthozoa; order Actiniaria; family Actiniidae; genus Actinia; species Actinia tenebrosa. The sequence continues at coordinate 3,893,498 of NW_028292581.1, read as the reverse complement.
TAAGATTAGAGTAACGGTAAGAATTAAATGAAGCTCATCACGTTTTTTAGATTGCTTCATAATATTTTTTCTCTAACCTAAACGCATAAAAATCAAAAATAAACTTCTTGTTTAAAATTACATCAAAAAGTAACCCTTCCAAGTGACTTTGAAACAATACGACTGACTAGTGACATTTCACTCTCCCCTTACTCCTCCTCCCCCCCCCCCCCCCCCCCCCCCCCCCCAAAGCGCCTGACATGAGACCTTCAGGGGTATGTTTCGTTTAAAATTATCTTTAAGCAACACTTTCAACAAAACCATATAAACCTACACACCTATTTCAAAAACTTTGTCGGTTCGAGATCTAAAGTCTAAATCTGAGACCGAGTAACACATTCATTGCCGAACAACGAGTTTCATTTTAGATTGGAATATGAAGCATGACCTTTGAGTAAGAAAACATAAAAACAAAAAAATTCCGTTTAGTCGCATATCTCAGATGTCCGACGGACATCGTTTTCTGAAACAGGCGTATGATACCGTTTGCAATGTCAAACTAAATGAACAAGAATATATATTCACTTACATTTTTGCTGATTTTGGTTCCAATTTCTTTAAACAAGTCACTTGTTGAATCATGAAGATCATCATCAAGTGACTCATTAATTAGAATTAAAGTTAAATTTACGGTAATTCCTAGAAAAAAACATAACGAAAACAGAAATTTAACAAAAACCTTTAACGATTAGGAAATATATACATAAAACGTAAATAATACTAATAAACCTATAATATATTGCAAATACAAAATAATAATTCCAATTTATATCTTTATCCCGGGTGGGGGGGATGGTACCCCCTATATTCGCTATATGGGTACGTGCCGCCAAACAGGTTATGGTTTTCAGCGATTCTACTCTGGAACAGGGTATATAAAATCGCGCTCGCTCTGGAACAGGGTATATGAAATCACGTTCTCTCCTCTCTTTTCAGCGATTTTTACTCTGGAACAGGGTCAGGGTTCATAGGGCTCAGCGGCACATCCATACCCTAAACGAGCAAGAGTACCCCCCCCCCCCCCCCCAGAAGCCCCATTACCGGAAACTCAATAGCGCTTTACAAGATCAGTTGAGGACTTTACGGGCTGCATATTACGGCGCTAGTAGCAGCCGTGCAGCGTACATGAGTGATTTGTTAGTATGTTAGTATTATGCCTCCAGATTGGGATAGGCTGTTGAACCGGGAGACAATCCCCTACTCTTATACGAATAATTCAACAGGTTCTTTTATGTCTCCCATTGAACTGCAGATTAGGAAGGGTTGGGAGACAGGGCCTGAGGTTTTAAGTCCTTATCCAAGAAGACTTGGAAGGCTAACCATTAGCAGATTGATCCAGCCGAGTCTCTAACCACCAACTCCCGCAGAATAGCCGACGCTCTTTCCAACAGAGCTAACGGGTGGCGGTGTCTAATTTACAACAAATAATGCAACGACCACCACAACAAATAAAAAAATGCAATGAAAATTAGAAAACCGATATACAGAAGTTCCTTACCATGAAAAGGTGTAATAGTTAAAGCAGTCGTAGATGGAGTAGACAATCGAACAGTACTTGGTGACGTCTGTGGAGTCATAGTACTTCCTCCGCCAATACCGGATAAGGTTGTTAAACTTTTCGCATCTGTAAAATCTTTAGTTATACCAGAACTTGCAGTTTCAGTGCTCACACATGGACTTGCAGCAGTAGTACCTGTACTGTCTGTTCCTGTGCTTACAGATGGACTTGCAGCAGTAGTACCAGTACTGTCTGTTCCAGTGCTTACAGATGGACTTGCAGCAGTAGTACCAGTACCGTCTGTTCCTGTGCTTACAGGTGGACTTGCAGGAGTAGTACCTGTACTGTCTGTTCCTGTGCTTACAGATGGACTTGCAGCAGTAGTACCAGTACTGTCTGTTTCTGTGCTTACAGATGGACTTGCAGCAGTAGTACCGGTACTGTCTATTCCTGTGCTTACAGGTGGACTTGCAGCAGTAGTAGCTGTACTGTCTGTTCCTGTGCTTACAGATGGACTTGCAGCAGTAGTAGCAATACTGTCTGTTCCTGTGCTTACAGATGGACTTGCAGCCGTAGTACCAGTACTGTCTGTTCCAGTGCTTACAGGTGGACTTGCAGCAGTAGTACCTGTACTGTCTGTTCCTGTGCTTACAGATGGACTTGCAGCAGTAGTGCTGGTACTGTCTGTTCCCTTGATTACAGATGGACTTGCAGCCGTAGTACCAGTACTGTCCGTTCCTGTGCTTACAGGTGGACTTGCAGCAGTAGTACTGGTACTGTCTGTTCCTGTGATTACAGATGGACTTGCAGAAGTAGTACCTGTACTGTCTATTCCTGTGCTCAAAGATGGACTTGCAGTAGTAGTACTGCTACTGTCTGTTCCTGTGCTTACAGGTGGACTTGCAGCAGTAGTACCTGTACTGTCTGTTCCTGTGCTTACAGATGGACTTGCAGCAGTAGTACCAGTACTATCTGTTCCTGTGCTTACAGATGGACTTGCAGCAGTAGTACCAGTACCGTCTGTTCCTGTGCTTACAGGTGGACTTGCAGCAGTAGTACCTGTACTGTCTGTTCCTGTGCTTACAGATGTTGCTGTGCTTACAGATGGACTTGCAGCAGTAGTACCAGTACTGTCTGTTCCTGTGCTTACAGATGGACTTGCAGGAGTAGTACCTGTACTGTCTGTTCCTGTGCTTAATGGTGGACTTGCAGCAGTAGTATCTGTACTGTCGGTTCCTGTGCTTGCAGATGAAATTGCAGCAGTAGTAGCACTTCTGTCTGTTCCTGTGCTTACAGATGGACTTGCAGTAGTAGTACCTGTACTGTCTGTTCCTGTGCTTACAGATGGACTTGCAGCAGTAGTACCAGTGCTATCTGTTCCTGTGCTTACAGATGGACTTACAGCAGTAGTACCAGTACTGTCTGTTCCTGTGCTTACAGATGGACTTCCAGCAGTAGTACCGGTACTGTCTGTTCCTGTGCTTAATGGTGGACTTGCAGCAGTAGTATCTGTACTGTCGGTTCCTGTGCTTACAGATGAAATTGCAGCAGTAGTAGCACTTCTGTCTGCTCCTGTGCTTACAGATGGACTTGCAGGAGTAGTACCTGTACTGTATGATCCTGTGCTTACAGTTGGACTTGCAGCAGTAGTACTAGTACTGTCTGTTCCAGTGCTTATAGATGGACTTGCAACAGTAGTACCAGTACCGTCTGTTCCTGTGCTTACAGATGGACTTCCAGCAGTAGTACCAGTACTGTCTGTTCCTGTGCTTACAGATGGACTTGCAGCAGTAGCACCAGTACTGTCTGTTCCTGTGCTTACAGATGGACTTGCAGCAGTAGTACCTGTACTGTCTCTTCCTGTGCTTACAGGTGGACTTGCAGGAGTAGTACCTGTACTGTCTGTTCCTGTGCTTACAGATGGACTTGCAGCAGTAGTACCAGTGCTATCTGTTCCTGTGCTTACAGATGGACTTGCAGCAGTAGTACCGGTACTGTCTTTTCCTGTGCTTACAGGTGGACTTGCTGCAGTAGTATCTGTACTGTCTGTTCCTGTGCTTACAGATGGACTTCCAGCAGTAGTAGCACTACTGTCTGTTCCTGTGCTTACAGATGGACTTGCAGCCGTAGTACCAGTACTGTCTGTTCCAGTGCTTACAGGTGGACTTGCAGCAGTAGTACCTGTACTGTCTGTTCCTGTGCTTACAGATGGACTTGCAGCAGTAGTACTGGTACTGTCTGTTCCTTTGATTACAGATGGACTTGCAGCCGTAGTACCAGTACTGTCCGTTCCTGTGCTTACAGGTGGACTTGCAGCAGTAGTACTGGTACTGTCTGTTCCTGTGATTACAGATGGACTTGCAGGAGTAGTACCTGTACTGTCTGTTCCTGTGCTCAAAGATGGACTTGCAGCAGTAGTACTGCTACTGTCTGTTCCTGTGCTTACAGGTGGACTTGCAGCAGTAGTACCTGTACTGTCTGTTCCTGTGCTTACAGATGGACTTGCAGCAGTAGTACCAGTGCTATCTGTTCCTGTGCTTACAGATGGACTTACAGCAGTAGTACCAGTACTGTCTGTTCCTGTGCTTACAGATGGACTTCCAGCAGTAGTACCGGTACTGTCTGTTCCTGTGCTTAATGGTGGACTTGCAGCAGTAGTATCTGTACTGTCGGTTCCTGTGCTTACAGATGAAATTGCAGCAGTAGTAGCACTTCTGTCTGCTCCTGTGCTTACAGATGGACTTGCAGGAGTAGTACCTGTACTGTATGATCCTGTGCTTACAGTTGGACTTGCAGCAGTAGTACTAGTACTGTCTGTTCCAGTGCTTATAGATGGACTTGCAACAGTAGTACCAGTACCGTCTGTTCCTGTGCTTACAGATGGACTTCCAGCAGTAGTACCAGTACTGTCGGTTCCTGTGCTTACAGATGGACTTGCAGCAGTAGTACCAGTACTGTCTGTTCCTGTGCTTACAGATGGATTTGCAGCAGTAGTACCTGTACTGTCTCTTCCTGTGCTTACAGATGGACGTGCAGCAGTAGTACCAGTACTGTCTGTTCCTGTGCTTACAGATGGACTTGCAGCAGTAGTACTAGTGCCTTGTGCGGTTCTTAAAGATGGACTCGAAGTTCTTGATAGAGTTATAGTTGTCGTCTTCTCTATTTCTGTTGGACTTGTAGATGGAGCAGTAGTGCCTGGTGCTGCAGTGTTTGTAATGTTTGCTACTGTTGTTTGACTAGGAGCAGCAGTAGTTTTAATTGTTGATATTTTTGTATTTATATATTTAGTAGTGGATGCTGGTGATCCTTTTGTATCTTTTATTTCGACAGTGGTTTGTGGCGCTTCAGTGGTTTTCGTCGTTCTTCCTGTTGTTTTAGCAGATTCAGTAGTCACCTCTGGTGCAGCAGTGGTTTTCATCGTTCTTCCTGTTGTTTCTGCAGATTCAGTAGTCATCTCTGGCGCAGCAGTGGTTTTCAACGTTCTTCCTGTTGTTTCTGCAGATTCAGTAGTCACCTCTGGTGCAGCAGTGGTTTTCATCGTTCTTCCTGTTGTTTCTGCAGATTCAGTAGTCATCTCTGGTGCAGCAGTGGTTTTCATCGTTCTTCCTGTTGTTTCTGCAGATTCAGTAATCATCTCTGGTGCAGCAGTGGCTTTCATCGTTCTTCCTGTTGTTTCTGCAGATTCAGTAGTTGCTGTTTCCGGTGCTTTAGTGGCTTTCATTGAAGTTCCTATTTCAACTGTAGACTCACTACTTGTTGCTAGGACAGTATCAGTTTTCATTCCCGTTGTTGCAGGTGTCAAATCAATAGTTGTTGCTGGTTGAGATGTAGTTTTTACTGACGTCCTTGGTGCAGCAGTACTTGTTGTCTTATCTATTTCAGTACTTACGGTTTGCGTTTCAGCAGTCCTAGGTAAACTTTCAGTTTCAATATTTTGCGATGCAGTTGCGGTTACAGTAGTACTTATCTTCGATCCAGGGGTTATAGACGAACGTGCTGTACTCGCTTCTGAACTCTGCTTTATTTGCTCACCGCCTTCAGTCCCTTCAGTATATTTTGTAACTTCAAATGGAGTTGGATTAGTTGAACCTACAACTATGTCTGGGGCCGCAGTCGTTTTCATCGTTCTTTCTGTTGTTTCTGCAGATTCAGTTGTCATCTCTGGTGCAGCAGTGGTTTTCATTGTTCTTGCTGTTGTTTCTGCAGATTCAGTAGTAATGTCTGGTTCAGCAGTGGTTTTCATCGTTCTTGCTGTCGTTTCTGCAGATTCAGTAGTCATCTCTGGTGCAGCAGTGGTTTTCATCGTTCTTCCTGTTGTTTCTGCAGATTCAGTAGTCATCTCTGGGGCGGAAGTGGTTTTCATCTCTGGTGCAGCAGTGGTTTTCATCGTTCTTCCTGTTGTTTCTGCAGATTCAGTAGTCACCTCTGGTGCAGAAGTGGTTTTCACCGTTCTTCCTGTTGCTTCTGCAGAATCAGTAGTCATCTCTGGTGCAGCAGTGGTTTTCATTGTTCTTTCTGTTGTTTCTGCAGAATCAGTAGTCATCTCTGGTGCAGAAGTGGTTTTCATTGTTCTTGCTGTTGTTTCTGCAGATTCAGTAGTCATCTCTGGTGCAGCAGTGGTTTTCACCGTTCTTCCTGTTGCTTCTGCAGAATCAGTAGTCATGTCTGGTGCAGCAGTGGTTTTCATCGTTCTTTCTGTTGTCTCTCCAGATTCAGTAGCCATCTCTGGTGCAGCAGTGGTTTTCATCGTTCTTCCTGTTGTTTCTGCAGAATCAGTAGTCACCTCTGGTGCAGCAGTGGTTTTCATCGCAGAATCAGTAGTCATCTCTGGTGCGGAAGTGGTTTTCATCGTTCTTCCTGTTGTTTCTGCAAATTCAGTAGTCATCTCTGGTGCAGAAGTGGTTTTCATCGTTCTTCCTGTTGTTTCTGCAGATTCAGTAGTCATCTCTGGTGCAGAAGTGGTTTTCATCGTTCTTGCTGTTGTTTCTGCAGATTCAGTAGTCATCTCTGGTGCAGCAGTGGTTTTCATCGTTCTTGCTGTTGTTTCTGCAGATTCAGTAGTCATCTCTGGTGCAGCAGTGGTTTTCACCGTTCTTCCTGTTGTTTCTGCAGATTCAGTAGTCATGTCTGGTGCAGCAGTGGTTTTCATCGTTCTTCCTGTTGTTTCTGCAGATTCAGTAGTCATCTCTGGTGCAGAAGTGGTTTTCATCGCAGAATCAGTAGTCATGTCTGGTGCGGAAGTGGTTTTCACCGTTCTTCCTGTTGTTTCTGCAGATTCAGTAGTCATCTCTGGTGCAGCAGTGGTTTTCATCGTTCTTCCTGTTGTTTCTGCAGATTCAGTAGTCATCTCTGGCGCAGCAGTGGTTTTCAACGTTCTTCCTGTTGTTTCTGCAGATTCAGTAGTCACCTCTGGTGCAGCAGTGGTTTTCATCGTTCTTCCTGTTGTTTCTGCAGATTCAGTAGTCATGTCTGGTGCAGCAGTGGTTTTCATCGTTCTTGCTGTTGTTTCTGCAGATTCAGTAGTCATCTCTGGTGCAGCAGTGGTTTTCACCGTTCTTCCTGTTGTTTCTGCAGATTCAGTAGTCATGTCTGGTGCAGCAGTGGTTTTCATCGTTCTTCCTGTTGTTTCTGCAGATTCAGTAGTCATCTCTGGTGCAGAAGTGGTTTTCATCGTCCTTTCTGTTGTTTCTGCAGATTCAGTAGTCATCTCTGGTGCAGAAGTGGTTTTCATCGTTCTTCCTGTTGTTTCTGCAGATTCAGTAGTCATCTCTGGTGCAGCAGTGGTTTTCATCGTTCTTGCTGTCGTTTCTGCAGATTCAGTAGTCATCTCTGGTGCAGCAGTGGTTTTCATCGTTCGTCCTGTTGTTTCTGCAGATTCAGTAGTCATCTCTGGTGCAGAAGTGGTTTTCACCGTTCTTCCTGTTGTTTCTGCAGATTCAGTATTCATTTCTGGTGCAGCAGTGGTTTTCATCGTTCTTTCTGTTGTTTCTGCAGATTCAGTAGTCATCTCTGGTGCAGAAGTGGTTTTCAATGTTCTTCCTGTTGTTTCTGCAGATTCAGTAGTCATCTCTGGTGCAGCAGTGGTTTTCAACGTTCTTGCTGTTGCTTCTGCAGATTCAGTAGCCATCTCTGTTGCCGCAGTGGTTTTCATCGTTCTACCTGTTGCTTCTGCAGATTCAGTAGCCATCTCTGTTGCCGCAGTGGTTTTCGTCGTTCTTCCTGCTGTTTCTGCAGATTCAGTAGTCATCACTTGTGCAGCAGTGGTTTTCAACGTTCTTCTTGTTGTTTCTGCAGACTCTGAAGTAGTATCCGTACTCTCTGTTTCAGTGCTTGCAGATGGACTTGCAACAGTAGTACCAGTACTGTCTCTTCCTGTGCTTACAGATGAAATTGCAGCAGTAGTACCTGTACTGTCTGCTTCTGTGCTTACAGATGGACTTGCAGCAGTAGTACCAGTACTATCTCTTCCTGTGCTTACAGTTGGACTTGCAGTAGTAGCGGATGTGCCCTCTGGTTTGTCTGAAGTTTTACTAGTAGAAGTAGGTGAGACATTTGTAAAGTCTGTACTGATGCCCGTAGCTGGAGGAGTATGATCAGTCCCTAGAGAAGATTCCGTTGAAAGAGATGCTGATGGAAAAGTAGTTGGAGGTGGTTTTGTGAAGTCTGTGCTGATACCCGTGACTGGAGACGTAGGTTGTTCATCAGTATTGTTTTGAGTATAATGTTGTGTTGCAGATGTTTTCCTGACTGCTGGTAGGTTTCTACTTTTTGTGGTATCTAGAGATATGGTCGTAGATTTCGAAGTAGATACTACTCTTGGAGTAGACTGAGTTATTGGGGCCCCAGTTGTTGTCGTAGATGATGTTGTGGTGGATGGGATGGTTGTTGGTTTGATTGTTGTAAAATATTCCTGTAAAATAAAGGTTTGTAATAAATTGTAACAAATAGCCATTTTTCCAGTAATCAAATTTTATCGAATCGAGGTCGCGCCCTTGAATTAGTGTGGTTTTGCGGAGAAACACAGAAAACCCGGGGGAAAACCCCAAATCCAGGGAGATGCAAACAAACCTTTTAATGTGAAGTGTTGTGTCGAGTCCAAAAATCGAATGGAAGAATAGAGGTAGTAAGAACTACGGCTACATACCAACTATCCCACATGCTTTAGAAGTTACATATTATATTTTAGCCAGTGGCTAAAAGCCTTGTTCACACTAGCGTCGTAATCGTAATCATAATCATGATCGCAATCGTAAAATTCAGTCTGAATCAAAGATAGTAGTCTTGAGCGCCGTCGTAAGGTGCATCGTAACAGCGTCGTAATCGTAAGCTAAGATCAGAAGGTTTTGTTTCCTTACGACTACGATTAGGATTACAGTCACTTTGCGATCGAGTGTGAACCAAGAAAACGTAATCGTGATCATAATCGTAAGGATTGACCAATCACCACGCTTGTTACGATCATCCATGATGATGAATATTTCGAAGCTGGCGGGAAAATAGCAAGGGAGCAAGGCTTGCGTATTGATTTACACTAGAACGTAACCTTCGATTGTGACTACGATTACGACTACGATTACGATTACGTACTTACTACGCTAGTGTGAACAAGGCTTAATTAACAAACCTAAGGCCGTCGCTCCATGTTTGAATTGGAATTGAGGTGATTTTTGAAAAGTGTGAAAACCCTCGAAGCAAAGGAGAGAACGAACTCGAACTTTTACCTTCTTGCAGTCTTGACTCATCGCTTCTTCTGGTCGTCCATAATATTTTAGTTCAGCTATGTCTCCCTGAGTGAAAGATATGATACAAGAAAGTTATGTTTCTTTTTCACAGACTGTAGGTTCAAATTACTGTGCGGACACACTAACCAGGAACACTTGAATAAACTTGACCAATCAGATAACAGTAAATTAGACAGATATTGAACTGATAACAGCGTTATCACGTTCACACGCTCTTATTATATCGATGCGCTATCTAATTGGCTGGTTAAAAATATTGAACAAATGTAGCAATATGATTGGTTAATGATACTAGTTTATCGAAGTGGTCCCGGTTGCAGTATCCGCACAGTAATAAAGAGGGAAGACATTCTTTTCCCACCAGCAAAGCGGATTTAAAGCAATCAGAGGTTTCGACTCCCTTCCTAAAGTCTTTTAAATGTTTATTTTTTGCGCGTTGCGTAGTGCAAATTGTGCAGCATCGCTTTGAAAAGTTTTACGCGCCAAAAAATCTGATTGCTTTTAATCGGCTTCGCTAGCTAGCGAGAAAAAAATATTTTCCTTATTTATTAATGTTACTTTTTTATGTCTTCTTTCTAATACTCGTGAATTTTGAATGAAATTTTTTACAAACCCTCTGTCTCATAATAAATATGTAGAGAATATATTGAATATGTAGAATAAAAAATGAACCAGGACAAGACGTTACAATTATTTTTATATATAATGATCTTATTCTTTGAAATAAAAATTTTCATGTTTTTTTTGCTTCACATATTTGGATCCGTTTAGTCGCTATTTTGATATTTGCGTAACAGCCGGTTAAATAAAATTACTATACGGATATGCAACACCATCAGTAGTATGTCTTAATCCAAATGAAAACACCAAAAAAGGATTATCAAACATGATAATTTATCAAGTCAAACACCACTTGACCCGGAGAACTATTTTCAGCTCAATATATATAAAACCTTGAGCTTACCAGAAATGGCTGTTTGCCTGATGCTAGAAATCCAGCACTCCCAACATAAATACCACTTGGGGAGGGAACAAAGATATCAGGTGAATCTTCTTTCAGGTATTTTGTCTCGACCTTACGGCATTCCAGGTATAGCGAAACCTCCCGGCTCTGAAATGCCACACCCAGGCGTCTCCATGAACCCGTAAACTGTGGCACTTTAAACCTGAACACGTGTTTCTGGCGCGTTATATTTGTGTATTCCAGAGTAATGAAGGTATTTTGCTCATTGGAGTGCAGCTTTAAGCCGAATGCTATCCGCGAATGCGCGGGCATCTGCATGATGGTGAGCAAGTAACCGCTTCTTTGGCTGGTTGGCCGTACGATTGCAGTTATGGAGAAGAAAGGTTTGATTCTGCTGCTGAAGAAATAGCTTGCAAAACGACCGATATTCGCCCATGGCTGTAGTCTGAATGCAGGACTACTTTCTGGACCGAATGGACTCGTGGTTTTCAAGACACCGGGGGGAAGCGGGTTTTGGATGAAACTAAGAAAATCGATTTCCTTGAACGGTGGATATTGACCTGTTGGAGAAAAAGAGGTTGGTTTGAATTCGACAGACTTCGTGGTTACAGAATACTATTATAATTGGATTGACAAAGAGAGCTGTATTACCCATTCCGAGGTTGAGATTAAAAAACTGAGTCTAGTTGGCATTACAGTGCATTGGGAGGGTTTTAAGGGTCAAAACAGACATCATCTTGGAAATGTCCCTTAAAACAGTCCCACAATGCACTGCAAAGCCAACTCGACCCAGTTTTCGACTTACAGTTGGGCTACAAGTGGGCTACGCGCAGGCTAATTGTTAGTTCATGGAATAAACACTTTTGAAAACCATTAGTCGCCTTTCTAGTGAAGATCGGGAGCTCACTTCGGCCATCTGATATGAAACAGCAGTAGGGCTGTAGCAAGCAAAAGAAAAAGCACGCCGAACTCCCTCAGGAACTCCCAAGGGAAGGAGACCAAGACCATTTAGGGGTAGTTCAACCCCAAATCGAACCCCCTAAATGACAACAACAAACTCTCTAATTAAATCAGCTGGATTGTCTCTGTCTCTTCCCTGCCGTTAAGACTCCCCACCATCTTATTATCAAATCCTTGATCAACTCCAGAAGATGGTAAAATTTGATTGTTCCTAATATAGCCCCAACATCTATTTGTGGCTATAAGTGCGCTGCCGTTCCGTCTTCGTGTTTCAAAAGGTGAATTACAATGATTGATAGGTCAAAATGTTGCATTCACACAATAACATAGCTAATCTCTATTTTTTGTGAACATACCTAGAATGTGTTAACATACAAACTACACCTTATTTCTGAATTTAGCACAGATACGAGTAGCCTAACCATTTAAACTTTTAACTGTGTATTCGAAATTTTATTTTTGAGTCGCGTTTGCCGTTACGGGTTGATTTCTAACAGTGGTTTTTGTTTTTCACATATAGTCTTCAGCTCGATTAAAAATCGATAGAAATGTAGCTAGGAGAAAATACTGAGAAAGCAAGTAGGATCAATTTGTTGCTTGAAGGGTTGTCTGCGTCTATAATCAAAGAAACCCGCTTAATTATCTATGGTTTTTGGTGCAGTCGTCATACGGGAAGTGCGCCTTAAGTCGAACTTCATAAAATAATCAGTACGTGATAATCAAATTGGCTTATTCAACCACGAGGTCCAGAGAACAAGAAACCTATAAACAATTGGGCATTATGCCTACCTATTGTGGTCACGAGGGGAAAAAACATAGACATTCTTTACATAGAAGTCACAAACTGACAACGTAGCCTGAAATGTGGTTAGGTACTCTCATTAGTAACCTAGAAGTGGTTTGAAATCATTTCCAAGAGAATGGAATAGCAAAAGGAATGGCGGCCATGTTGGATGAGAAAACAAGAGACTAATGAGAACTCGTGTATACATATACATACAGATTTCCAAGATGGCGTCTATTTGGTCCCCTAAGACATTTTTACGATGCACTGCGCGCAATACCAACTCGACCCAGTTTTTTCCCCTCAATCTCGGAGTGACTATGTGCGCACTAATTTAAGGTACATGAAAACTAGTTTTAACAGACTGGTACACATAAAGGCCGGTTAAGACGGCACGATTTTCGCCTACAACTATCGTATGAAACACGCTCGCGCCATCCTACAACTCGAGTCGTAGCGTGTAAATCAAGCCTAAAACTCGCCTACGACAGACGCGAGCGTGTTGTATACGATAGTTGTAGGCAAAAATCGTACCGTCTAAACCGGCCTTAATGCAAACAATGTAGCCCGCAGAATTGATGGTTTTCTATCATTCTCATGAGAATGAAATAACAAAATACACGGCGGCCATGTTGGGTGATATAACAAAAGAAACTAATGATGAATCATCCAACATGACGTCTGTGAAAACCATCAATAGGATTGGAAAATTACAAAAAAAAATTATTCAAAGTCGAATTCTAGACACTAAGTAGCCGTTTATCCTGCAAAGGATAACATTCTAAAACTATCATGATTATTTTTCCTCCAGTGCACCAAAAACAAAGAATCGCAGTCATCCGTTATTGCTAACAGACTTGTGTAGATGATAAAGCTTTAGAATATAAGCGGATTTACTGTAAATTAACAGTTCTGACCTCCCATAATATAATAACTATTTTAGTACAATAACCTTTGTCTCGCAATCAGATACTGGTTACACAGCTCGTGATATTATTTGTGCAATATATATTTCCTGTCCTTTTATTGCTTCAGGTCGTGCAGTATTATCTATATCATGGAAAACACTACAGACGGCGTCTAAAGAGTGGCTAGCCATATCACATAACTCTTCGCTTCAGGCCGATAACCCTCACTTATGGCATAGCTAACTGTGGTGCGGTAGTTAGAACCTGCTTTAGTATCATACCTTTTTCTTTACAGCTAACACTTGACATATGAATGGTTATCAGAGCGCGCGTAGTAGCATAAAATAAATTAACGTGCCAAGAAAACGTCGAGAAATCTATATTTATCGCGATTAGAAACATCGTTGGGAACCCAGGGGTAAAGTTCTGTCGTCGCTCGTTTCTCGCTCCCCAAAAAAATAATTTATTAATTTATTCAATAATTTTCTGGGAGCCGAGAGAGCGACAGAATTTTAGAAGTTCCCGAAATGGATTAAAAATTATTGTTATATGTGAAAAAATTCAAAACCCCTTCTTATGCCAACATGTTATTTAATCTATCAAAAATATGACTCAAATACATTCATTTTCTTATTCGCCTGTGGACATATCATGCTAATCTTCTGGGATTATATTGAATACACCCAACTGCATGGTAGACCAGACAGGTTTAACTCCATCAGATAAGACTCATTATTAGTTAGATAACAAATTTAATCATTAGATGTCTTTGTTAAGAACTCTTACAGGTAACCACACGGCGAATAACAGTCCGTGGATCCTATATTATCAGTCTTTCGAAGATTAGTTAAAAGGAAAGGATAGTATAAGTAGATCATGGAGGGTCACTCATTTTAAGCCAGGGAAAAAGGGGTTGAGTAAACTTATGAGAGCAACTAATAAGAACAAACGATACTATGAGAACGCCACAAGTTTATCAGCAACGCCGAGATACTGTCACCCGTTTTTACCATAATAAAGTCGTTATCATAAACTAAATGTTTAAAGGGGGAAGACAGGAGTCAGCAAAAAATGTGCGTCACATAAGGTTCAGATGAGGTTCAGGAAATTTGAAGGTGTACTGTCATTCCTCTGAGTATAAATGCTTGGTATACGGCATATATATTACGACGCACTGTTCTCGCAACATCTTTTAAAATAGACCACGCTATCATTGCGTCTAGAACACTATGATACTCCCGGCCTCTATAGATATAACCGACAGGAAAACTTGCGAGCACTCTTAAACCAAACAGATGGTCTTGTTCGACGACCAGAACCCACTGGGTACACTTCCGGTCTCCTAAAAGGTCTGTTGTCGAAGTGCATTGTTGATGGAACTGAAAAGTTACTTTTTGTCACAACTGAAGGCAAAAAAAAAACCGGCCGCAACGTTTTAACGTTTTTAAAATGGCTTGACTATTGGAAATTTTTAAAAAATTCCCAGTAGAAACGTAAAAAAATAAGACGTCTTTTTTTCCTTGGCAATCTAGAAATGATTAAAGAAAGCTATGGTTAGGCGCCACAGGACCCACGAACCGGTTACTGAATCAACCATCTCGTCTAAGAAATAAAACTTTTCAAACTTTACTAAAAATCTAAAATCTTAGCCGGCACGGAAGCACGTGTTTTATGAATGAGTCTCAAATATACTTATGAGTTTAGCAGATCAGTAAACTTTACCCGGCAAATAGCCATTCGATCCCTGAGAATTCCTTGACTATGCAGCCGGATATTGAAGAGTTTAAGAGGCCATTGGTGCAATGACAAGGCCAATTGAAGTTATGTACACTAGTATAACAACAACATATTAGATCGACTGCAGTGCAAACAAATACCGGCAATTCTGCCGTCTAGTGTACACAGTGTCAGTGCTAGACTAATCGTTGGCATGATAAAATATTTGCCTTGAGGCTACTCAAAATTCATGGGGATTTCTCATCTGTTTCAACATATCGACCCGAAGTAGACCAATAATTCAAGGAAACAACAAAGTGAAGGTTAGTGATTTTTGCCGAGACCGAATAAACAGTATAGTGATCAGTTCAGTGAGGTTGTAATAATAATAAAGATTTCGAGGTTACGACATGTGTATGGATGCTCTTAGTTTGTAAGGGAAATGTAAAGTAAAGGCAAAAAGGCATAGGCAAAAAATGTTATGCGCTACTAAATATAGTTTGATAGTAAAATTATAACAAGGCGAGTGACTTACGCTTGGTTCTGTGGATGGTGGTCCGTCCGGTACAGAGTAACGTTGACGTCTGTAGCAACAGGAACGAACAGAGAAGCAAAGAACTCGACGTTTGAGCTCTCAGCGAATCAGTTTTCATACCCATCGAAGAATCAAAATTCCATGCCAGTTGGCTAAAACCAAAACCTAGAATTTACCAAAGAAATCTTCTACACTAAAGCGCAGTCGGATTGTTATTATACGGATTTAGATACTCAAGTGGCCATTAAGGAGCTCGTCAGTTATAACGTGCTATACTTGGAATGCTCTAATCGGTGAACTTCAGAAAGCTTCCAGCGGTGTGATGTTGCCACGCCTAGGTGAAGTCATTTCTAGCACCTCGAGTTGACGTGTTAGATTTACGATGTTCGACTTCGCTAACAAATTTACATATTTTACGCAACGTAATAAAAACATTTTTTGTTTATAGATTTTTTTTGAACTCTGATACTTGCTAAAAACTTTCAATTCTGAAGAAGGTTGAGAGCATCTTGATTCAATGAGGATTACTTATAAAAGAACGCGTGGATTACTCTCAACGATGATGTTCTCACACATTATCAACGAAAAACAATTAACAATCGAAGAATTTTTGCCATATTTTGATAGAGGATTCAGTGGTTTATTTATATACGATAACCTCATAGTCTCCAAACGCTATAGCACCAGCTAAGGGCCATGATCTCCGTGATACTGCAGGACAGTTTGTGTCGTCAGCATGATGCGTGACACGCTCCTTGCCTTACAAAGGGTTTTATTCAAATGACGATGAGTATCAAGAAGTCTTTGTCTTATCTATTTTTATCGATTTTAGGCGATCAATATAATTGGACAACAACATAATCATCAAGAGATCTAAATAAAGATTGACTGATTCGGAGCTAGGCATTGTAGTGCAGTCAGCGGTTCGATTTAATTTCTTTCTTTGGCAACCAAACTGAAGATTTTTTATTTTTATTTTTTAATACTGATTTTTATTGAAAAAAAGCATTGCTGGGTTTTGGAATTATAAGCACATTTAATAGGTATTAACTTATTTAAATTTAATGGTTTCACCATCCAAGGGCAGGAAATGCCTTGGAAGTCCACGGACATCCTCAAGACATTCTACTTCACTCGAGCTGTTTTCCATATATTTTGCTTCAAACATCTCCGGCAAATTATCCTAATCTTAATACATAGGTATAGTTCCAGTAACGGACTAGAAGGCCCTTAACTCAACCAGTAGCTGAGGCTATTTAGTTCAAGTGGTTCTAGCGCCGCACTGCAAAATCAAGTTAAACGCCAAAGATATTTACCCTCGTGAGTACCTATATATGACCTATGTAAACGGCCGCAAGTTCCTATGCTAGAGCCTATTGCTGGTTTTCAATCATTCCCAAGAGAATGTAATTACAAAAGACACGGCAGCCATGTTGGAGGATATAACAAGAGACTAATGACGAATCTTTTGTTAAATCCATCCAACATGGCGGCCGTAAAAATCATCAATGCTCTCAGGGCTAAATACAGTTACCTAACTTAGTAATCTCTGTTACATCATAGTCGAGCTTGTTTCAGTTTTACTCAAAAAATCAGACCGTCCTTTGAGACCAAGCACGTTTACTGGGGGTCTTTGAAACGCAGCTTTGGTCAGATCATAAAAAAAGGGAAAACCTTTTGCCAACAATTTGTAAACGCTGCTTGCCGAGATTTTTTTCGAGCTCTGCTTTGGCCGTTACGAAGAAAAATTACCTGTGGTCACAGGGTACTACTGCTATTACTTTGACCGCTTAGTTAGGAGGCCAATAAATAGAAAGAATAACATTACCCCAGGGTAAGGACGAAACATTAAAACGAAAATTCACAAAGAAAATCTTTTTTGTCCCATGCTGAGATAACAATACGCCCCCTGTATATAGGGCGTCAAGCAAACCTTTTCACCACAATCCCTGGGTTTTACGATCAGTAATCGTCTTTCACCCCCACGTTTTTTTGCTACCATTATACTTCCGACATCAATAAGAAAAAATATTATATCAAATATTCGCTTAGCTTGAGTATCGCCTTCTCCCTGAATAAAACCGGTTGAGACGCACTACGCATGCGCGTTCATCGCAATTATTTCACATAAAGTCAATCGCACATCATCGATTATTTCGAGAGGCAATTCATAAAGTAAGCAGACTCATAACTTACGTTCCAGAAAAGTTTTCGAGCTTATCGTTAAAAACATGAGTTGATCTCGATGACAGAAATACAGGAAAATTACAGTACGATATGATTGACGCATATAGAGTTTCGCCAGAAAGTAATAAAGTAACTACATCGGATAAAAGTAAAAATAGTGCGTAAAATGAGTGCACAGTGCGTCCATTATCTTCAATGGTGCGCGCACGGCTTATCGAGATAAAACATAAACAATGAAAATAGCTATTCCTAACCTTGTGAGCAACTTAAGAGTACAAGTTCTCAAGTTACTCAAACTAATGATGTCGCGAGTCAAAGGAGTGAGGGTTGGTTGCTTTACGCAACATAACTCGACTTGTGGTTCAAAGCGATGAAAGACTAACAGTTGACTCTTTTACCATTAGCGTGAGGTTTTCAATTTACTGACTTAAAAAATTATCGCGTTGACATAAGACATGAAAATGAAAGGCAACTTCTATTTTTAACTACAAAATAATAATAATAATAATAATAATAATAATAATAATAACGTTTGAGAAACTTTTCAAGTCTTATTAATGATTTTGTTGCGGTAGCTTGCACACTCCATAGTATTGTGATCAAGATTAAGTATTTAAAAAACATTTTAAAAAACTTACAGTGGGGGTTAATATTAGGCACTGTTAATCCATAGTTCTCATGCTAACAGATCTATATATTGTAATGGGATTCTTAATATAGCTTGAGTTGGCCAGAGTACAGAGGGGAGGGGAGAGACCCCTTGAGTATATATCAATGAAGGCTAATGTAAGACTAATTCTATACATGGCTGTTTGAAATAAATATCATAAGGCAATACTAGGTTGTCATGTCCCTCAAAATGCAAATATGATAATGGGAAAAAAAGGATGAGAATATTGAAAAATGTGCCACATCTATTCATGGGTCTTATCTTTGTGATAGGTTATAAATTCTGTACAGATTCTGTACAGATTCTGAACAGATGAGAAGATTGAACCAATTTTCTCCAATTTTCCAAGGTTTGTCCTTTTATTTAACACGATTTTTGTCATCCCCTCATAACTTTTTCATGACCCATGCCTAGATCCCAAATTTTTTTGGGAATCCAAACAAAAGCCTTTTCTATTGAAAAACTATTTAAAAAACTAAACTATTTGATTTTTTTGGATGGCCCCCCTTACCAACTATTTGATTTTTTTGGATGGCCCCCCTTACCAACTATTTGATTTTTTTGGATGGCCCCCCTTACCAACTATTTGATTTTTTTGGAAGCCCCTCCCAGCTAAAAGATGATTGGTCCCCAAGTAGTTGAGGTCAGAATTGTACTGTAATATAAACATGCTGGGAGCTGTAGAGCAAGAGAGAGGCAAGGTTAGTAACATGAGGCATAGCCGAGTGTTTCCTTTGCTTCTCCAGTGCTCTAGAGCTCTCAGAGTGTTTATATTACAATACTGAGACATAAGCAGCCGTTTTATAATTCTTTTATAAAATATTTTTGAATGATTTTGTGCAAGCATATAAACTCTGATATGAACATGGTAGCCAGCCAATCAGCGCACACATTAAATCTCAAATATTTTATAGTAAGGTAATTTTATTGCTTATCATGTATCCGTCAACACTGGATATTAAAAGTTGATACTAATATCAAGCACTTATCTAGGAGAGGTTCATTTGGTGTCCACTAATACCCCTTCTGTCCTATCACATGCCCATGCCCATAATACAGCTTGGACTGCCTGTGGTTAGTTGGCAGAACAATAAAACCCCTTTGCTCTTGGGCAAATTCTCTATCACAAGTCATTATTAGATCCCCCCCCCAACTCAAAATGCTTCATTCTCTCATGAAAAATATTCTTTGTTTGATTCACATCTATGCGAATGCCTAATGAATCTTCTCAAGTCTATTCATTAAACAGAGGAATAATACTCAAGGGAATGATCCAAAATGAAAAAACATTACATCCAAACTAACTTGACATCCATTAGCCTACTGCAAAAAAAACACACCAGGTGTCGATAACCTTTTGTCTTACTCCTCAATCAAATCAATCTTTAATAAACTAATGTTTTGATTGCTAAAAGCTTGAAGGAATTCACTTAGTACACTATAAACTTCTACTTAGTCTATTTTAAAAAAGGTCAAAGAGGATTTATAAAAGCTTACAAAATACTATAACCAAAGGTCAAGCATTATGTCTTAAAAAGTAAACAAATTGGAGTCCTGTAATGCACTTTGCATCCTAGAATCGGCATACAATTGTCTCAAATACCATCACTTATTTATACCATTCTTCACATTGTTACTATACAAGCTTGTCGCTTTTAGTAGCGGTTGTAAAATGTAAAATTATCAAATAAAAGTGAAGTGAAATAAAAGCCTAATGAGAATCTTACCTGTGGACCTGAAATCATTGTTATTTCATTTATCTGTGCTCGAGTTCTCATGTTTTTTTTAGTTCTGACAGCTAGAACACCTACTTTCATCCGCCATATTGAAAAAATATTTTACATTGCGGCTTCACGTGATTAACATTGGACCAATGAGAAAAGTGGTAAGAAAATTCGACGATGACGTAACAAAAAATCACAAAAATCACAGTTTTGGCGTCATTGACCTCCACTTCCAGACTCCCTTGCACGCTTTCTTTTGTTCAGTTAATTAGCACACAATGTCTTACTATTCTCCCGAGGGAATACAAATTTAAATAAGTAAGAAAATTCGCGAAGCATCTTGGTAGTGGGAGTCAAATGTCGCCATCATGCAAAGGTCCTATTCAAAGTCAACGACTTCGTTTTCTTTCTGCTCAGCACGTTGTTTTACATTTTTAATGCTAAAAAAGTGAAAAAATTACGATATGATCTGATATCAATATTGACATATTTGGTTCGTCTTGACGTCTTCGCGTTTTTAACCTTATATCTTATATTTTTTAGCTTATACCAAATATGAATTGGCCCAGCAATGGAGCACGATTAAATCGGCAATGGTGGGGTTCTTATTAGCTCAAAACCACTCCCTCTGAGTCAAAATCGTGCGCAGCTAATAATTATTAATAAAATAACGGCACTACCGAAAACCACGCTTAGTGAGTAGGTTTCCCTCATTAAAGATTATCAACAACGTAATGGAAAATGTAAAAACAATTAGATTTTCTAAAAGGATATTTTGCCATTCAAAATATCTCTTCATGCACTAAGGAGTAAAACATTATTCAAATACTTACTCGAAATTTCGCATTGTCTTTCAAATTCTCCTGTTTGCTTTTTGACAAACTTGCATAAGGTCTTGCTGAAGAAAAACTGTAAAAGAATTTCGGCCCTTAGATCTGATCCTGTGGAAAAAGGAGAATCAATTAAAATCACAACATAAAATTGACTCAACATTACACTTTTCTTCCGTCTTTCCGTCTTTCCATTTTTTTATTTTTTCTTCTTCTTCAGTTTTCCTTCCATGCTTTCTTAACTCCTTGGCTCTTTTCTCCCTTCCTTCCTTCTCTTTCTCCTCATTTCCTTTTTCCCTCCCTTAACATATCGCAGCATTCCGACCAAAGCTTCTCGGAAAAGCCTCACTTGATTGGGTGAGAGTATCGATTACGACATGGACAGCAACGTTGCAGTTCATGTTACACGATGCAATTTCTTACGCAATTTCTTACACGATGCAAATTCTTTATTGTATTAATTCTTTGCAAAGTTGCGCACCCACAACCAACCGTGTGTATCTGCGCACCTAGCTCAGTAGACGAGCACCTGTCTACATTACACAAGGTCGAGAGTTCAGCCTCGGCTCAGATTTGTTCTCAGGGCTGGGTATCAAATGACAGAGGAAAACATTTTTGTAACAGACTGTAAAAAAAATCAGTCAGAGCTGTTTTTTTAGCCTCAACCTGGCATCGTGACATTATTGCCACCACCTATTGCGATTCATAGTTCCGACTCAGACAATAGCGAATCAATCTCCATTGCAGCAGTTTTCACAATGGCATTGAAATTTTGTCCCACAAACAACTACACAGTATCTGTTTTAAAGAGTACTACGAGGATTACGGGCAATTTTTATTGTTATTTTCTCAGGACATGAAACAATTTAAGAAATTTATGATTCATTTTCCGCGATCAGAGTTTTAAATTCTAAGATATCCTAGCTAATTTGTTAAGCTTGTGCCACATAGCAGCGGTAAAGGGGAGTCGGAAATATGAATTACAATCTGCGTGCAACCTTTCTGAAGGTGAACTTCTTTCCATGTGATACGTTATACCGATAGGGCGGGCGGGCATTTCAACACGCCCATGCGAATTTAAAACACGATTATTAAAAGACAAAGCTTCAGCCCAGAAGCAACATGTTTCGTCTATTATGAAGCGATACAGTTGTGAGGTCATCACTTCATGGTGGTAAGGTCTGGTTGGCGGCGCCAACGAAATCCACCCTGCAGTTAACTTGGATCGAATCATCAAGTTTCGAGTTTCCTGTTGCTCAGAGTTTGCTGAATGAAATCTTACGTATATGAAAGATTTTAGACGTCTTGTACCAACTAATATCCACATTTTAGGATTCATTATTTTTTCTCATTTTCTCTGTAAATTTATTTTGCACCCTCAATAAAAAAATTGACGATCATATCTTATAAATGTTCTGTGAAGCTAAACATGTCGAGACATTGCACTAGCTATTTTGTTCAAGTGCGCTAAGACTCGTATCAAATAAATGTGCTACTGTAATTATAGGAAAAAAGCAAGATCGATGTTTTCATCGGCATAGAGCTTGCACGCGATGTCAGTGAACACTCAATCACCGGGGAAACATTGAATCATGTAACTGAAAACACACAAGAACTTGAGTGGAAACAGTATCTCGTCAGTGTAGTCGACAATGGTATTTCTGAGACATTACCTAGTGCACACCTTGAAATACTGACTCATGCAACTACAGACACGCAAGAAGCTGCAAGGCACTGACTCGTGCAACTACAAACACGCAAATACCTGAAACACTGACTCGTTTAACTGCAAACATGCAAATACCTGAAAGACTTACTCGTTTAACTGCAAACACGCAAATACCTGAAACACTGACTCGTTTAACTGCAAACATGCAAGCACCTGTAAGACACTGACTCGTGCGACTGCAAACACGCAAATACCTGAAAGACTTACTCGTTTAACTGCAAACACGCAAATACCTGAAAGACTTACTCGTTTAACAGCAAACACGCAAATACCTGAAACACTAACTCGTTTAACTGCAAACATGCAAGCACCTGTAAGACACTGACTCATGCAACTACAAACACGCAAATACCTAAAACACTAACTCGTTTAACTGCAAACACGCAAGAAGCTGCAAGACACTGACTCATGCAACTACAAACATGCAATATACATGAAACACTAACTCGTTTAACTGCAAACATGCAAGCACCTGTAAGACACTGACTCGTGCAACTGCAAACACGCAAACAGCCTTGGATTAAACCACCATTGCATTTGAAAATCAAAAGCTTTTTAAACACATGAACTGGCTAAACACGCTCAAGTTATCCGTGTAAAGCAGCAACGACATTGCGTAACGGAGGTCATTGTATTTGCTTACTGTCTGAGTTTTTTAGCCAAGCTTCCTTGCTCGTTAAATGTCAAATTTATCAATACCCTGAAACGATCTCTGGGCTAATCTATTAAATTCAGGGCACATCTATCTCACATATTGCACCCTGGAACAATTACACTGGAACAACCTCTGGGTTGATCTAAGTTTGAAAATTCGAAAGTTTTAACTTTGAAACAACATCTAGACTGATCTAAGTCAGAGAACGGCTAACTGAGTGACAGTTTGAACCTTGAAACAACCTCTAGGCTGAACAAAGTCAGGGTATGCCGGCTAACTTAAAGTTCGAATATTGAAAGTTAACTAGTAGTTAAAACGAGCTGATCGTGAAGTCTTGTTTCTACTTTAATTCTTGTTATACAAGCCCCACCTCCTCACCCCCACCACAGAGTATCGTATAGCCGCGCCTACCTAAGACACGTACTATACGAGCAGCCAAACTAGAAAAACCCAGAATGACGAAAGATTGATAGCAAGTCTCAGACAAAATAATCTTTCAGTAACTGTCTTTTAGTTTCGTTCATTTTCCAGACTCTTTCCGACCTTCTGATCTCTACTAAACATGATCGTAAAAGCTGGGGGAATTTTCGATCAACACTATAGAGCAGATTTCACAAAACTGCCGTCAAACTGTAATACAACCTTTGAACCAATCTCAAAGCGCCAGATTACTCTTCGACCAATCAAAATGTTTAGACACGGCACGGCACGATGAGTGTTATTATAGTCAGACGAAATTTGTCTAAAGGAAAATACTGCCTGTAAAGGATAAGAAGACTCAGTGTCCTTGTATCAATGAACTCTATGTCCAAAAGGGCTTCTGGTATTTAATACCAAAGCAGTAACAGTCGAAGCTCGCTCCACATTCACGACGGACTGAAAAAAATAAAATGGGACAAACCTTAATGGTTTGTCTTGTGATCGCGTAGCTGACTAAACAGACACCTGTCTGTCAAAAGAAACAGAACGAATTCAGGAAACATAAAATACTCGTGTTTTTACTGACCTAACAAAAGCCTTGAACTTACTCTCTAGAGACATTTTTGGAAAACTAAACCTAAGAAATCTTTTAACGAATAAAGTGAAATTAGTTTCGGTGCGAATGTTAAATAACTCGTACAAAGGGTAAAAGGCTCGTTGATGAACGGAAAACAGAAACAAGGCGAGGCCAGATCGATCTCACGACACCAAGAACTAGTGAATTTATCACATCGCGCCAACAGTGACCCGACGGAAGCCTAACGCTTTATCACATTACTCACATGGAGAAAAATGAAAGATTGTTAACCAATTATACCTACATCTGAAGGTTGTGACGTAAAAACTGGGTTGAAGCGTAAGGGTAACGCACGCTCCTTTCTTCTATCAGGATATCGTAACGCGGTAAGGATTTACGGATTCATGGGCGTATATATTTTGAGCGCGTTATTCCGGCATAACAATTTAGGTGTTCATGTTTCGCGCTTAAAAAACACATGGGATACTCATTTCAGCGCTGTCGAAAGACGATTACCCAATTAACAAGATAAAAAACATGCTAAGTAATTGCGCCATATATTGCTTTAATGCAACGATAAATGACGAAAGAATTAAATGACTTCTCATTCATTCAAACCAATAAATCAGTTCAACATCATTTTCAAAGATTCGCAACACACACTGGCTGATTTAGCTGAATTTGATTCCTAATTGATTTTACGCCTTCTAAACTGACACTGATCACATGAATGTTTGGAGAATATGTCGTCTATGTTAAGAATTTAAAATATTTGCTGCTGCATGTTGTATACCGATTGATTCCAACACCATTCGACTGTACTTAATCTTCAAGAGCTAACTTGCTGATAATTAGTCACCTCGAGGTAAAAACCTGGCACACACCGTGGTGTATCTCATTTATTCACGTATTATTGACCGCACTATGGATTAAAGGAATGAACGGTTAATTAACCTGTTGGTTTAAACAGAGCCGGTAAAGAAGGCAAAAGTTCAATAGACAGAATAAGGATGAAATGGTTTGAAGGTGTACAGATTATTATAAACAGTATAAAGATTAATGCCAGTTATGAAACTAAAATACTTTGGCGGAAAAATATTATTCGGCTAGTTTGTATTTTTCTTCTTTTTGTTTTCCGGTACAGAAAGCATTTCAAAATATTTTTTCAATATCTTTCTCTTCCAGTTCAAAATAGAAGTCGAATTATTGCGTTAGTTGGCATTTCACACATGTACGGATGCGTTTGGAATTGCTGGAAAAATTCCACCATACAGAGTGTTTTATGGGTTACATTTCGAAAGAAAAGTACACGCCTATTTCCGCGCAAGGCCAGATGTAAGCCTATGAGCAGACTGTCCCACTATAGTCTCCTGTCTCCTTTGCAGGCGTTCTTAGTGTCGAAGCGTAAGTCTCCTTCAAGTAAGTCCCACTCATGTTACTCGCATTACGACTGTTGTCGAGTTTATATTGGTCAATTGAGTGGCTTATGTCATGAACATGGTGACAGCTTCTTACAATCATTTGACTCCATAGAACCCCTTTTCGAGGTCTTACAAATATCCGGTGAAAACCAAGGATAGCTCGAAGCGATGCAATAACCAATATATCTAATAAAAGATTAGTATTTGTTCTAATATTAATAAATACTTGTAAATAAAGGTACGAGAATCGAATTACTTTACGAGCGCCGGTGACGTTGCCACAAATGAGTTTATCCGTTGCTCAATAAATACCATGTGTTCTGCTAAATCGAGAAGTAACGTCGCAAGGCTGATGGATACTACAGTGTATTATTTTGACCTTATTTTAGACCTACTACTTGTCCAATAATTGGCCCGATGCTTTGTTATCTCGTCCATGCACAGATATCGATGGTTTAATATAGAATCCAGACGCTCCAAACTAATCCAGGTCGATATAAAGATATCAACTATGTAATTAGACGCAGCATTTTGTAAAGAATCATTTAAAATACGCAGAAGAACACAGATACGATAAACTTGGATAAACCAGATTAGGTGTCTTTAGTTACCCGTTTTTTCCCCCTTCTTTAAATAGATTAGCGGTGAAACAATGAATACTTTAATCCTTGGGATCGATGTCTTTAGTCCACGGGAGAATTGAGAATTAATAGAGGGACACTCTTGCAGGAGATCCTCCTGTAAGGTCAACCCGGCCCAAACGTTTTCAATTAGGAAACTCTGTATTAATTGATTGCTCCTGCGAAGCCGAGATATCTATGTATCGTATTGTGGGTAATATTTAATGTGAGAATTCAAATTTCGATCTCTCTAAATAGTCAAATCTTGGTGAAAATCATCGCGGTTCAGAGTTCGGCATTGATTTAAGGACGTGACGGAAATGGATGAAACAGTTTGAAGATGCAAAGAGAGTTTGACTCTTAACACGCCTTTTTCGTCTCTGCCAAAACGGAATTTTGAAAGGATTTAAGATGGATAATATCTCAGATAATTACTGTCGAATATTTGTAATCATAGAAATTTTTAAGCCTTACCTGACTTTAATGGACTTTTCAGCCTTAGTTTACTGCGAAATGCATTCCGCGCTAAGGGAAGATTTCGAGAACTTGATGCAACGTGTTGTAAATCATTCTTGTAAATATTTCGTCCATAGATGCGGTTACCCCAGAAGAACAGGCACAGCAATGGAATTAGAGCCGCCCTGAGATGCAAGACAGAAGAATGTCGATAAACATTCCATAATATGGTATCCAATTTGAGGGAACAATCATTACGAACTTACCTAACGCAGTACCACGTCATCCTTTCGCGTTAGCAAACCTCATACACCGTACATACCAGTCGCTTATGCTGCCAAGAATAAAATCGCAAAACAAGACTGTTTTCGACAGAACACTCTGTAGGTCGTGTGGTCAGGTCAACACGAGGAATATAACACAGTGTGTGCTGGTGATAGTTGAATGACGTCTGCAGTTTGCACGCCTCTCCGGACTCGAATGGCGAGGTCTGCACATTGACAATTTGGTAACATCAAACATTTGGTGGCAGGTCAAGAGGTTGTTTAGACTATTGGCTATTAGCTATATTGATTTTGTTTTTATACAAGGATCAATTTGAAGTGCAAGAATTATTCAGCCAGTAACAAGGATGGAGATTTTTTATTCTTACATCCAGAAAAACAATTTAGTTTAGTGTATAGTCATGTCAAAAAAAAACGTGCTGTATGAAACACTAAAGCACTTGACAAAAAAATACTGTCCTTCCAGCAAGTACTCTAGATAGTAGTCCTAAAACAGACCAAATGTCTGCTCGGAATATTTTATATATATATATAGGGACTATTTCTATTCCATGCTTCAACATTTAGGAAGTGTCAGCAGTGAAAACTGAACGGAATAGTCAGTTGCCCAATTTTCGCCATAGTCCTCAGAAGATTGTGAAATTTCTCGGAACATTCCAAAGATTCCTCAACGCCCAATGAGAATCTAGCAATTCCTCTTTATTTCTAACATATCCTGCCAAATTGAACTACTTTGCGCCGAATAGTTTTAATTTTACAGCAGAACTGTCTTTTGTTCTCAAAGAAAGTATAACCTGGGGTATTTATCGCTAAGTAGATCTACATACATCTAATCACGAGATTTTTCAAAACATTTGCTTAATCATTTTTTAACTATTTTGATAATGGGATTATAATCCCACGAATGTGTGAAAATTACGTAGTGTAGTATGATTCAAATATTCAAAAAGTCAATATTCAGTGCCTTTTTGTCACATCTTCCTAAGACCGTGAAAACAGGAGTAGCCTAATAGAAGCTAGTAGATCTTATTTCTTTGTTTTCTTTTGTGTCTATTTGATTATTATACACTAACTACTTGAAACTGTTTGAGGAAACTCTATTATGACCGGAAACACGTATTCAACCTCGAGTTCCGATTTTTTAAATTTAATAAATTTAATTCCTCTTCCGAAAATGGGTAAATTTTTGTTTCTTTGTTTCTTTGGATTAGCGTGAGGAAACCCCACGTACCAGTCAAGTACCGGTAACCAAAACCCATTCAACCACTCCTTGACAACCAGGTAAAGGCACCCGACACAGTTTGGATCAGTCTCTGTCACCTTGAAGAAAACATCTCTCACGAGGCCATTTTTTTGTAACCTGGGCTTCCCTTCAAAACAGGAAACGCTAGAAAACCCCAGGATATGGGTTTTTGTGGGAAAGCCAAAATACCTCATCCATGACAGCTATAGGAAGAAAACTTTTTCATGATAAATTATCAATTTATTTTTATAATTATTAAATTATCGATAATAGAATACTCTTGTTGACAAAGCCAAGTAAAGGAATGATAGAAATAAACTCCAGACCCCGACATCCCATAGACACCGAAAGGAAGTCCGGGACTGGACTACACATCCAAATGACTGCTTGCACCCTGGAAGCCACACATCTCCCCTATAGCATCAGGTTATATTCTGTTCGGCAGTCGTCTACTCTTACGGGACCGGGCACCCAGTGTGCGAAACTTTTTTCTGTTTACTTAAGGATCCGTTCAAGTCGGCTCTTTATTCTGTTGTTGCACAGAAGTATCGTAATCGTAATCACGTGAATAAGTTGCGCTACTTCTGAAACATCAACAAAAGAGCCGATGATAGCCCCCTCCCTCTTCCCCTCGAAAAATGATGTCAGTCTTCTTATCTAGAGTGGTTTTACTTAAAATCTCATTTCTCTCAATTAGCTTTTGTTTTCGTTAAGTAAAATCACTCTAATCACAAAGCATGCCAACAAAGATCACATGGACCACCGACACCGAGGTATATTCAGGCATTCGCTGGGTTCGACAAACAACTTGAACTGTGGTCTAGCTTGGGTAAAAAGGCATGATAAATAATGCACCATGTTCACTATTTCATGACAGGCCTTTGTTTTAGGGTAACTTCAAAGAGCCCTGTTTATCTTTCACCAAGCGTGACTTTTTCTTGATGAAGAAAATATTAGTTTTCTCTCATATGTTTCGATATCGCTAAAAACCTAGATGGAAATTAAATATTTGCAATCATTTTACGTTTTCTCTCTTTTTCGCTCACTCCTTCTAATATAACTTAATAATTAAGGGAGCAGGTTTCTCACGTTTCTCTTGGTAAAACAGGTTTCCTGTCTTGTCAATATGGGCTTGAATTCAATTCATTCCCGCACATTTTTTCAGTTAGTTTTCTTAGTAAGGGAAATTCTTTTCCAAATACCAAAGCTATTCAGTGGTATTTTTAGGAAAGGAACGAAAAGATGAGGAAGAAAACAATCTAAGATCGATGTTTTAAAATCTCTTAATCTAACATAAAGGTCACTGACCCACTATTAGATTGCGATTTTATAAATTATTTCAGTTGAAGACTCCGATTTTAGGCCATCACAAATCTCTGAGTTTCTTCATTAAGTCTTCGACGGTCATTTCATCATTGTCAGCAGAGATCTGTCCTTCACTACTGATTTCCTCTGATATCTGGGGAGAAAGTAACATATTGTTGAGTGTAATCATTAACCACGCATATCCTATGGGTGTATAAGTGTATGACACAATAAATCTTTTCAGTTGATTTTAGGGCTAGCCTCCTTAGCAGCCGTTCTTAGGGTCGTCACGCAACGTTTCCCTCCCCACAAACGTTGCGTGACGACCCTAAGAACGGCTGCGAAGGAGGCTATTTTAGGGCCGGATAAGGTCAAAACAATTTTCATCCTAATTAATCAGATTTGGATGGGAGGGGAGGGGAGGGGTGGGTGGGAACCCCAAAACCCTGATTCTTCCTCAAACCCATCACAAGAACGCCTGCTCTGCAGGCTACCTTCAAGCATATTCAAAATTAAAAGTCAAAGCGTAGAATTGAATACACTGTCTATTTGCAGACAAAGCAGACGAAGTATAGAAAAATGTATGATCTCCTGTATGAGTTTGATCGGGAGAGAGCCGCCAATATACGAAACAGCGTCTGCTCGGAATCACCTTGCGATAGGAAAATCCGGATACAACACGTATTGCGATTTTTAGTCGCTAATACGGGTTTATATTGATGACGTTGGAAGAAAATTTATCCCGTATTGACCTCCATCGCCTCGCGACTGGCGGCTCAAAATGGCGATAATATGTGTATGAGTATGACACCCATTTCAAAAAGTCTCTGAGGGGGAGGTGATATTCAACGGTACCCACCACCTAGATCAATATTTCGGGTCCCTATTCTGGACCATAAGAAAGAAAAAAATGGGACCCTCCCCCGCTTTTTGTGTTCCATATATACACATAGATTTTGGCCTCCATATAGTGATGGGACCTGGTTTGTTAGCCACATTATGTTGCCCGCCAATGAGTCTAAACCCACAACTGAACACCTTTTACTGCACAATTCAAATAATTTTATCTTACGAGCGTCTGTGACCTTACACTATCTGCAAGTCTACACTTACTTTTCTCGTGGCTTTGGGTTTAGCGTAAGCAAGCTTGACTCCTTCTACCAAATTGGGCGTCAAGTCTTCCTCGAGCTGTTCGCCTTCGCATTCATTAACAAGAGATATTCCTTCAAAAACAACGCAGATTAAAAACTCTGATTACTCTTGATTTGTATTGAAAGTAAACATCTACTAGTTGTTCAGCTTGAGATTGGAGGGTTAAGTATTTGTTGTGTCTCTGGAATAAGTTTATTTAGAAAATTATCAGTGATGTCTACGTGCAGGGACATAAGTGAAATATGACCCCTCCACACTTAATTAGTCTTTCATTGAAGCAGGCGAGTGTAATTATTCAAAATATCATGGTGATGACAGTCTATAGAACTGTCATGGGCCGATTACTGGCTTCAGTGGTTTTAACTTGATTTTAACTTGATTTTCAGGCCCAAGGGGAGGGGAGTAGGGAGGGCCTGAAACTCAGGTTAACTTGATTTGGGACCGTTCATTTTTTACGGGAATGGGGAAGTTTTTGGGATTTAGGGGCACACGTAATAAAATATTGTATTTAAGGTGACTGGCTACTTTTGGAAAAAAAATTAAACTTTTTTTAAACTACAATTTTTTAAAGTGAAATTTTATGCTGGTTCCAAATATGAAAAGAAAAATGGCGTGTCCCGTTCGAACGTTCAAATTTAGCTTTAAGAGGGCAAAACCCTTAAATTTTGCACGACTCTATATTTTTTAATAGCTTATTCGGAAAAAAAAACTCCTAAAAATCTAGGTTCTATCGATTTTTAGAAAAAAGATAATTTTTCTTTCATATGAAAAAAAAATTGTAGGGATTTTTGTTCGAATTTATGAGAGTCTTTGAGAGCACTGAAACGACAAAATATGACAAATCCATGTACTTCTTTGTCTTTTGGTCAAAAATATCGACGTATTATTATAGAATGATTCAATAGCCGTACAATCATAGAGTCTGCAAAGAACTGTTATCTTATCAATCTTGCCAGTAAAAAATGAACGCTCCCTTTGACCTCACGAAAGGAATTTCTCCCTCGAGGCAATTATTTTTTCTTTGTGGAATTGAGACACAGGAATTTCTGCAGGAATTTAAGAAATGAAAACTTTTCACTGGGATTTGATAATGTTCAAACGATACGTGCATGAAGATTGAAACTATACGTCTTATTGTAAAGGTACAATTTACCTCATCAAAAAGATTG
Source organism: Actinia tenebrosa (assembly GCF_029948245.1). Lineage (NCBI taxonomy): Eukaryota > Metazoa > Cnidaria > Anthozoa > Actiniaria > Actiniidae > Actinia > Actinia tenebrosa. The sequence continues at coordinate 3,861,910 of NW_028292581.1, read as the reverse complement.
AATTATATTTCCAGCTAAAGTGGGGTTTCCGCTTCTAAACTTTTAAATTTAATTCATTTGCTACTTAAATTGTTTTATAATTTATAATGTTACATGGGTGGCACACGCTGCTAACGCGTCGTCTTTCACCACTGTGATTCCAAAAGGTTCGGGTCACTAGTTCGAGCTATACTTCGGACACCATATGTGAGTTCGTTTGATGTGTTATTCTCTCTTATGTAACGAGGGTTTCGCGCGGGCCCTTCAGTTTACTCCCTCCGTAAAAATCAACATGTGAGTTGAGCGTTGCGTTCCCTGCTAGAAGAGTCACCATCGTTGGCGATTCTTGGCCGAGAAAATTTTTTTTTCTGGCAGCGAGAAACAAGCAACAGAATTTTACCCCCTGGTTAAAGAAGATGGTGAAATGCAAGAAGCAATAGAGGTTATTTCCCGTCCTGGGACTCCGGATAGGGTAAAACAGTGCCTGAGGTCTTGCATACACTTTTTTCAAAAACCGTTGTCACTCAAAGTTCATATATTTAGTAACCTGAGTATCAGGCTCTCTTGGGAAGAGGGGGAGAAGAGGGGTCCAACCCCTCCCGAGGTACCCCGAAGGCCTGATACTCAGGCTTAGACTGCGAGCAGCCCCACTTTTTCCTTTAAACTCAGTAAGGGAGAGTGTTTTGGGATTCCTGTGGACGCAAGGAGATTAGAGCCTATCTCACAGAAATCCCAAAACATTCGTTTTTACTGCATGGAGTCTTGAGGGAAAAGTGGGTCCGCTCACAGTCTAACTCAGGCTACATATTTAGATACCAACGATATTACATTTTAGCGAGATACTAAAAAAACACAAAACTAATTCACATCTTACAACCCACAATTCCTTTCGGTCTCAGATTTCAATTCTCCGACCGACAACGTTTTTAAAATAGATGTCTACATTTTCACGACCGATGGCAAAATTTTTCCCAATCCGGACCCACCGTTAGGACGGTAAATGACTTATTTTCCGATTTGTTTAACCAACTGTTATCCCAGGTTACTAGGATAAGCGGTGAAAAATAGATAATAAGACCCGCACCTGTGCAGCCAATCAGAACGCACGGTTCTTAGGATACCGGACTAGATAAAATAATGGAAATTAATATACTCACCCCATTCGTTTTCTTCGTGTATTACTTCCTTTTCAATACTTGTATCTTTCTTCTCCTGCTTAGGTTTCGCAGCTAATTTTTCCTAAAAAATGGAAGTTTTTAAAAAATTATTTCTTTTTTAATTAATCAATTTTCAAAAACATGACATTTGCGCATGAAACTAATGGATCAGAGGTTGACCTGAGAAAGAATTGTAGATTCCTTACTAAAGAAAGGAAACAGTAATGATGAAAAGGTAAATTATACACCGTGAAAAGATGAAAAAACTTACTGACGTTTCGGACGCCAGTCCTTCGTCGGAGTCCTCTTTTCACGGTGTATAATTTACCTTGTCATCATTACTGTTTCATTAGAAACACCGACGCAGCTCACACTAGTTTTTAGCTAGTTATATCTAAAGAATGGAAAGTTCATCGCATGCCTATAAGCCACGCTTATTACCCAGGATTTCCTCAAAAATATGGGCAAAAGTATATCTGAAAATGAGTGGCATTTATTTCTGGGGTGAAAGTCCGTCGAATGAAAGCGTCTCAATCAATTAATTAACTTTATTTATCCACGGTAGACGGATCAGTAAAGTGGTTTTCAGACATGCCATGCTTTGTTCTGACCATGAAGATTAAAAATGAATCACCAAAATACCCAGAGATACTCATACCGAAAGCGAGAGTAGGTTTTGGACGAAATTAAACATCATTTTCCGCACACGGCAACAGAATTCACAAACCCTCCGATGGGTTAGGGGAGAATTTGCTGTACATATCATATGCCCCCTAACCCCGGGGGGGGGGGGGGGGTACTACCACCCCAACTTGGGTAGGGGTGTGCCGCCAGGACCTCAAAACCCTGACCCTATCCCAGACCTAAAATTTTGATTTTACGTACCCTACCCCAGACTAAAACTAAGAATTGTACACCCTATCCCAGACTAAAAGACGGAAAAGACGGTTTTTCAATAGGTTGCAATCAATATTTACTAACGTTTTTTATTGCTTTTGTGCCGGCAGAAAGCGTAGCCTATGCCTATTCGCCAGACAAAAATGACCAAATCGTTAACCCTATCCCAGACTAATCTGATACCTTATCCCAGACAAAATGTCAAAAAATGATACCCTACCCCAGACCCAAAAGCCGTAAAACCATACCCTATAGGGCGGCACATACCCGTATAGCAAATATAGGGGAGTACCCCCCCCCCCCCCCCCCCCCCCCGGGCCCCTAACTTAGGCCTAACCTTGTGTAGCCCATTTTCTAATTTAATAATTTGTCATAAAAATAACCAATAGAGGCTTTGCACCATCATATGACGGCAGCCATGACAGAAGCGAAAACAATTGAATCTGGTCTAATCTGGTTTGCATAAGCAAAAAAATTCAGATTCCAATACAAGTGGAAAAAGACCATATTGCTGTGCCTCACGTCATGGCTGCCATCATGTGAATGTGCAAAGTCTCTGTACGAGCATAATCAATATATTTTTATATGCATTTTTTTATTCACCGTGGAGGTGCGAATAGACCCTTTGCAGCACCTTGTTGCAACCCCCCAACTACTTTCCAGAGTAAACGTCTGGGAGTACTCACGCGTAATTTGTAAAGGGGAATAACATTATTTTGCGCCAAATAGTACAAAATATACCCAAGGTATGAAGAATAAAGTACCTGATATTCCTTTTGTCTGCTTAGACAATTAAGATCATCGCATCCAGGGTTGGGCTTCATACTCATGGTTGGAAAGAAATCCTGCATAGCGTTATATCCCAAGTAATGTGACACATCTCCAAACTGTAATAGACATCTACGACGAGAACAATCACAATCAGTAAGGAAGAAGTCTGCATATCGCCCACTGTTTACCGTACACATAATGTGTAACCAATGATTTATTACAAAGTTAATACAAAAGTTTAAAATATGCAAAATACCTTATTAACTCGTTTAAGAGCCGCGGCCCTTATTAAATTTTTTGGTATTCATATGCGGCGTTAATTCGCGAATGGCGCTTACTTGGGGGAGGCGCTTATTAATAATTATGGTCTTAGGTGCGGCGCTTATTTGAGGGCGGAGCTTAATCGGGGGCAGCGCCTAAATGAGTAAATACAGCAGTTAAAGATATCTTTTCACATACTTAAGAGAACTCTGTACAAGGAATCCAGCCACTATACTCATGGTTGTTGGTAAAGAAGCAGCACAAACTCCCTCACGTTTTAAAGTCTTTTCATCGATGTTTGATGCTACGACTAGTGGTGGTGCACACTACAAGAAAATGTACAACTCAGTAAAAATGAAAGTTGCGAAAACCCTCATATATTCGTTTGTATGCATTAGGGACTGTTCACTTTTGATTGGAATGGGCAAGGGCAGATCCAGTCAAAATTTTAGTGGGGGGGGGGGGGAGGGGGGTTAATTGAATTTCTTCCGTCAACACAACGGAAAACAATAAAAATAGCATCTAATTCTTCAGTTTTGTTTTGTTCAGCCCCCCTTTGCACCCCCTGGATCGGCCTTGGATGGGGGTCGAGGGCTGCTGGGATTTTGGGGGGATAAATTTAATTTAGCACTTAGCTTCATACTGAAACCTTGCGTGACAAGCGAAGCATATCTTGGAGGTGGATACTGGATATGCTCCCCCTCCCTCCCTTGCCTCCTCCCTTTCATAAATTACGGTTTTACTATCTGTCTGTCTTTCTCTCTCATTCAAGGTTTCTGTAATTAGTACAAAATTACACAAACTCAGAAACACGAAAAGGAAAGTGTCAGGAAGTACAGTACTGTAGTTAGCCTTACTGCAAAGCAAGCTAATTCTCCTGGTTTTATAAACTGCACATGACCAGACACAGCATTTTCACTAACACCTGATTCGAACCACGCTTGGCCAAGCTCATTACAGGCCTGAAAATAAGATAATGGTTATGGATTATAAAACACCATGACAAAGTGGGGAGATGGGGTGCCTTGTGTTAAGTTAGAGATTGGGGTAACCCCTTTGGGTAGAAGTGATCCTCTAAGTATCTGCTGCTTTTACATAAACATCCCATTACAATATAACACCCAGAGGGGGTGAGGGAATAAGGTACCCCTTTTGGTCAGATGTGATCTACTAGGTATCACCTGCTATTACACATGACATATTATTACCATATTGATGGCCATCCTTGCTTCAAAGTTGTCTACACAGCTCAATACAAGATCAACTGCTTTCTCATTGAATCCACCATGACTGAAAATTGTAGTACAATCAGGGGTACAGTGAGATATCTCAATATACCATTTGCCCACCAAATCCACAAGAATCCCACATTTAATCAAATTTTGATGCCTAAAGCAAACGTTTTGGTGGCAGTCATGCCCCTTCCCCTCTCCTTACTCTAGTGAGTACAATAATATCAATAAGTGGACATCAGCATGAAAACTCTATTGAAAATCTGACACTTATAGTTCAAGGAAACTTTTACACTTCCCTGAGGTTTCCAAATGAAATATTTATCAATCAGATATTTACCGCAAACTTATTGTACTTTTTGTTAGATTTGTTCTATTGTATTTACTTGGGGTCTTTTGTGTTTCTATTGAATTATGTAAACTGTGTCCAGTAGCAGAAAAAGGAGCCATGAAAAGTTCAAAAGGAGGACATTTTACTCAAGACAGAAGACGTGTTCAAATGAAATTAAAATATCTTACCTTATTCTGCACATAAAGTGATTGAAATTCTCCATTAATGTGATATCATAGTTATATGCTTCATACTCCACATCAGGATTGATTTCCCTTGATAAAAAGATAATAGTAATATTAACTATACTAACTTAATTTATTACTATTTATTCAAACAAGTACTTTACATTTTAGGTCCCCCTCTCCCTCCACCCTCACTCACTAAAAATTCCACTTCTATGCCCCTGACATGTGCTACATCTACAAATAAATAGATAGAATGAATATCGTACCTTAATGTATTGACAGCTGCTTGTACTTTACTCATACCAGACTGGTCTGGTCTAAAGAACAATCTAAAAGATTCAAAAGAGAAAAAGGTTTTTTAAAAGGTTATAAAGACCTTTCTTCATTTCTGATGGATGCATCAAAGTTAGTTTATTTTCTCACCTGTTCATGTTTGCAAGCTCCACTTTGTCATAGTCAAACAGCAAAAGCTGTGGAACGGAATTTTCAAACAAAATGATTTAATTCTTTCCTCAATACCCTTTCCTCTGTTTGTATGCAAGTATATTAGCAATGGTATTTTTTAGGGTCCAAAAAATCATTGGTTTATCATCCCCTCCCTACCACTTGAAAATTTGAATCCCCCTCTATTGAGGAGGTACAGATATTTTCTGGAACAACAAAATTACAGGATGGTATCATATCTTCTTACCTTGCCTATTCCACATCTAGTGAGCATTTCTGCAGCAACACTTCCAACTCCCCCAATACCAACAACTGCTATTGTATAATCCCGAATGCGCTGAATAAAATGAGCATAGATTGTTAGTATTGTCCACAGAATAGCTGCTACAGCTGTTAAATTATCTATTAAGCTTTGGCTGTTGTATAACAGGGAGGGACAATAAACAACAGAGGTAGGCTCCATACTAGGTGAAAGCCCAAAGATCAAATATTGGAATTTAGAAGTTGATTTTTGAGAAGGAAGGAAAACTGGAGAATCCAGAGAAAAACCCTCAAAGCAGAGAGAACCAACAAACAACTCTACTCACATGCAACACCCAGCCCAGTGAGACTCAAACATGGTTCATATTGGTGAGAGCCAGTGCATTGGCAGCGCTTGTGCTTCCCTATCTATTTTTGCCAAATAGAACGTGTGTGGAGTCATTTAAATTTTTTACATTACCTACCTCATAGTTATCCACTATTCCCATTCTCTTCAAAGCCATCAGACGACTGGTTGGGTGAGATAAAAAAAAATCACTTATTGAGCCAGCATTACATAACAATATACCCCACTCAGAGTAGGCCATATCCATACTAGTGCATTTTTGAAACTCTCCATTTTTGTCTCACCAAAAATGTGTTGAAAGTGACTAACATAGCATCCATACTAAAAAGATCAAAAACTCAGAGACAATTGAAAATGATGCAATATTGTTATCTGCAATTGCAAAAAAACAGAGTTGCAGGTGTGATTGAAGTCAGTTTTTTAAAAGCCTCTGTTTTTGATGTCCATACTAATATTATAAGCCTCCGTTTTCCAATGTCTCTACTCTGGAGACATTTTCGAATGTATGTGAATTTGATCATTTTAGTGTTGATGTCACAACAACATACATTGAAAAAAGTATGTGTTTTCAAATGAAAACGTACTAGTGTAAACAGTGTCTTACTTTACTTTAATGGACAAAATCATATAAAAGAAATATCTCACATTGCATTAAGTGTGATTTCCTTCTTTTTATTATTGATTTTCCCCAATTGTTTTGAATCAGAATAATATCATAAGTAGTCTGTTGGCAACATTTTCTAAGTACTACATTGCATATAGGCAAATATAGGTGAATATAGGCAGGTATACTGTGATATTTAATACTTGTTACATAAACTTCCAACCAGAACAGACTCATAGTCAGGTCCAAAATAATTGGGATTTTATCCACTGAACAGTCAATGCAGGGTGCAAAATCTATTGAAAAATTTTGCACACATTAGTGCAAACTGATTAACGATAACATTGCAAATTACACTTGGTCTAATAAAAATGACCATCCAACACGATTCAATGCTGATTAATAGCTTGAGGGTACACACAGGAAGTAACACACAGTTCAAAATGGAAAAGCAATATTAAAAATCATGGGGGCAAATCTATTTATATTAACTAGTTTTTCAATATATCTGAGAGTTACATGTAAATAACAAGAGTGCAGCAGTAACACATATAGCATGCCAAGGACTATGGGCAAAGGGGTCCATGGAGTTATTGCTCATAATGAAGTCCCTGGTATCATATGCCCTCAAAAAACATGTCTTTTGTCTCTTACATTTATTTGAAAAAAATCGAAATCATATGTAGTTTATCTGCTGATTATTTAATCCCAAGGATCCCTTCTTAGAGTTCCGTTCATTGACCGAAAATAGTTCCAAGTTAAGGTTGAAGTTTCCGCTCATAGTAAAACTATAGTTTATCATGCATTGCAACTCCAATCTGGCTTGGAACTATCATTCATAGTCATTGAACTGTAAAATGGATTATTCAATCCAGTTTACCAGCTGAATCCAGTTTACCAGCTGAATATCAAATCTCTCCCTGGATTTTAGATACTTGACACAACTATGTAAAATAATTCACCATGAAATAAAATCTAGAGGCTTATACATAAATAATAATTTATTATCAAAGAGAAAAAGCCCAAGTGATCAAAATCTACTTAATGATAATACGACCCAAATTCCAATCCATAGATTAAAATCAATCTGATAAATAATTTACCAAATGAATATATATTATTATATAAATACACATACCAGCTTTCAAATAAAGATGACTGATTATAGCTTCTAAATCAACAAATATAATATCTCCTTCTTCAAGGTACATGTAAATGTCAAATGTCTACTTGTTTTGAAAATTATTTGACATTGCTGTATAACAGTATTGTGGAATTTCCTAAATTTATCAATATCACTAGCAATGCAATATTTCAATACTTGAGGGTAAGCTTCAGTCTAAATTTAAATTTGCTTTCTATAACTCCCAGCTTATTAGAAAAAAATTTGTTGTTGTTGTCGTCATTACTGTTTGACCAGTTTTACTTCCCAGGTCAAGTTGCTTAATGTCAAAAAAACACACCCACAGCGATAAGATTGCACAGAAATAATAAACACATAGAAGAACAGCTGCAAGACTGTTTTTGAGATATTTACTAAACCATGTGTTGTTATCTGATATTTATCAGAAAAAGAAATATAACTTTAAAAAAATACATTTAAAAGTCTTTGATCAATCTAACGTTATAGAATTGAATAATCCTCAGTTGTACTCATGAAATTCAAGTGTACACAAGATTTTTATAGCTTGACAAAAGAAAGTAAATAGGTTTTTTTCTATTGACAGGAAGGTCGAGTTTTGGTCTAAGTAGTACAATAAACTACAAGGAGGAATGTCTATTTGCCATTGTAATGATAAAATAATAGAGTTCGACCAGGAGTTATACTACGACACGAATTGCCAATTTGTTGGAATGATGAGACTAAATTGCTGTTAATCGGCTAAGCTAGGATTAAGAGGAACAAATGCCGTACAAATTAAACTGAGAGGACGGGAATATCCATGGATAATACTATTATGCATTGCTTAGGCTTACGTGTACATTGTATTAATTTACTCTTAAGGGATGGAAGGTAAAATATGGAAACCACGAATATTATTGTGGTTATTTTCTTGGCTCTTTACAGTGATGTAGGAGATAATAATATCTTGATAACCGTTTATCTCAATAGTGAAGGGGGAAAAAGCATATTTATCTAAAAGAAAAAAGCAAATGGCGCCAAATAAATCGTGGTAAAATAGATAGCACGGATAGAATATTTTTTAATTAGCGAAGGCCATACAAAAGGATGTGTACTGAAGCACAACTCTACTTATTAAATAGAAATAAAAGAGAGAAGCTGTGTCGTTTTACCTGTAAGGATTGCTGTCTACAACTTCTGAACTCATTAGTTCAATCTTTTCTCTTCGTGGTCCTTTTCTTTTCCGTTCCAAATCCAAAGCCTTCTCGAGTTCTACGACTCTGTTTTTCAATTTCTGTATCTCGTCTTCCATGTCTGGAGTTGTGCCTTTGAATCCAAAGATTGCTAGAGCTCAGCTGTTTGATGATCAGGAATAAAATACCCTCGTTTGCTTTGGAAAGATCAGAGATTTTTAATCAAAGATGGCGGGTGATCAGCTGCATTCAACAGGCTTACCGCTGGCCTGGCTGATAAAGATTTTTATCTTTTCCGAATTAGCCTCAAAAGTACCGAAAATAACCCGAAGATCCTTCGGTGCTTTCGACAATCTATCGGCCAACTTTCGTATTCTTGGGGAAAGGTATGATCGCGGGCGCGTGTCTGGCGTAAACAATAGTTACCAAAGCAACCAAACCAGGCAAGACGAAAGTAAAGAAGTGTTTAGGTTGTGTCGCATAAATTGTAGCTCAAAAAATGCCTAAAAAAGCTAAGAAAGGAAAAGCCTCTAAAGGCAAGAAAGGAGGGTGAGTAAATTAATGACGTTGTGATGATGGCTACATGATGAATAGGTTTTACGCTATGAATTCGTGTTTTTAGTTCAGACTAGTATGACTAGTTGTAGTAGAAGCAAGATACAGTACAAACCCAAATTGCACTTTAGTTTATGCCGAAAAACGTAAAAAACACCTAAATTCACTGTTCATTTTATGATTCGTTAGTGTCTGAACTGTAGTAGATGTTTTTAAACGCTTCTAATGTCACCTCAACAGAAAGAAAGGCAAGAAGGAAGGCAAGAAGGCCAAAAAGGAATCCGTTTTGAAAGATGCCACAGCTAATGCTAAGTTATGGGAGACTAAGCTGACTGCAGTAGAAAAGTCCAGAACTGAATACAGGTAAGTGGGTTCTACTGATTTTAGAAAGTTATATCCTTTATGCCCTTTTATTATAGTATACTCACGATAATTGTACAAATAAAAATAACATTATCTAAGATAATTTTATATTATAATGAACACTTCGACGTTAAAATGTCTATGGTGTTTTTCAGGGAGAATGCCAAAAGATTGTTGTATGAAAATGATTCACTACAGCAACAAATGACCCAGTCAGAGAGGGATACTATTGATGTTATTTCATTCTTGAAGCAAGAGGACATGAAGAAAGATGAACAGGTAATTGTTCAAAAATAATAACCACCTTCTATTCAAGTAACCATTCCTCCCCTTCCTTTGATTAAAGAACCAGATTCAAGTAAAAGATCTTTGGCTGTGAGATCCCAATAAATTCAATAAATGAACATAGTTTCCAATATCCAAACCATGCCCTTGAGAATAAGATTTTTTGAAGTTAATAAATCAATATCAATGTAACATATATATACATATAAATGTTACATTCACTAAGTTGTTACTGGTAAACAAAGCACCAATAATAAAGGGAATGAATACATGATGATTTGAAATATGTTGGTAAAATGTCTGTTGTTTTGTGGCTTGAAGGTATCTCGTCTCAACCAAGCTTTAAAGGAATTAAAAAGAGAAGCTCGTAAAGAAAGACAGGCACTAGTAAGTATTATTTTGACTTTGAAGTATGACTAGGAATTAATATAAAATGATTTATTATATGGTACTTATCGTTGTGGTGATCATATAATCCAGGTTGATGAGTATTCTCAACAAATACACCAGTTACAAGAAGCCCTAGCAGAGAAAACTAATGAGGTAAGTGTTGGATTTAATCACTTACCACATGTCTTTGATTGGTTAATTTTAAAGCCACAGAACTCACAATTTATCGGTTTGCTACACTGCCCATCCTTTCCCCATATCATCTACTCAGTAGATACCTGTATGATACCAAAATACAGAGAGTCTGTGATGCATAATCATTTTCTATTTCTTCTAGGTCAAGTTGATGCAGTCAGAATTAAAGTTAGTGAAAGAATTCAGAAGAAAGAGAGCTCAAATGCAAAAAGAGCTAGATGAGGTACTTACATCTTTAAATTTAGAATTTGGATGTCTATTAGTAATTTTTAAATATGTTAAAATGCCTTTTGATTCAAGATTTCAAAGAATTTTACTTTTTTAACTCAGATCAAAGAAAGCATGTTTGTAACTGAGAAACACCACAAAGGGACATTGCAGCAAATGGAGCAGAAGTTCTTTGAAGAAAAGGTACTGTACATGATTTGTCTACTGTTGTAATGGTTTGGGTATGTACATATTTTGAAATGCAATTGTAATTATTGTTCATTCCAGGTTCGATTACAGCAAGAAGCTAGTAGGAAGATTGCAGAGTTAGCCGAGAGGGCCCATTCTGAAGCCATAAGGTAAGGAATCAACATATTTTTTAGTATTTATAAAATTTTAATTTCTGAGCTAACATTATGATGTTATGTACTTGTTATAGCAATCTAGATGAGACAACTCGATCTGTGTATAAAGAAAATGTTAGAATCAATGCAGCCCTTGAATATCATGTTAAAGAAAGCCAAGAGCTGAAGAAGGTTTGTACAAAAAAAAGGCAGTGATTGTAAACTATTTTCCAGTCAAGATTTTGTTAGTTCTGATCAAAATTAGCCAGTCACAAAATTCAAATGTGGGAGGCATTGGTATCGAAGAGGCCAATCATCAAACAATATGCATCGATTTGGTTTGGGTACCACTGAGTAAAGAATAGGGGAATGACACTGATCTGAAATGGGAAAACATTGTACCAAAACTTTACCAGTCTACTTAGAAAGCAAGACCAAGATGTCTGCATTTTCATACTAGTAGTTGTTCATTTTGATTCATTATATCAGTTCTTATTCACAGGACTTATCTGTAGGACTTAAAAACTTCAGTCAACAATCCTCTAATTGACTCATCCTTTTTTCAGGAAAGAGATAAATTATCAGAACTAAGCAAGGAGCTGTTGTCAGAAAAGGTAGGTAACTTACAATCAAACCTACTTATGAACAGTGAATGAAGTTTATGGAGACAAATTTCTCATATTTTCTATCTAGGAGCTAAATGGAATAATAGTACAAGAAAAAGTAGTTGAATCTCAGAAACAAACCCAATTAATAGAAGAGGTAAGTAGAGTATTAATATAGTACTTGAATGCACATAGCAAAATGTTAAGAACAATTACAGTCTTTACAAGAAGTATAGCTTATTGCATGGTGGATACAGGGTTGGCGATTGGGCTCCATCCGCCTCTTTTGGAATTCCTTTTTTTGTTCCTTTTCTTGTTCCTTTTCTTTGATAAATGATATCCTCAGAACGTAGAAAATAGAATTTTCGGAAACCATATGTTTTAAGACTTTCCTTGGGAGCATTCCTGCAGACCTCCTGGTTTCGCTTTGCATAGTCAGAGGTAAGATTCATTTGATATTGAATTTTTCCTGCCCCTCCTTTTTCAGATTTTTGGATTCACTCATGCACTGGTACTTTTTGCCACTATTGCAAAAACACTGCAATAAAATTGCAGGTTCTCTGCGTATGACCTTGGTCAATTTCTTGTGCAATTTCTCGTGCATTTTACAAAATCATAAAGCAAGTTGCAAGGATCTTTTCCCAGCATAACAGCGCTTTCATACTGGACGTACTGTATTTTAGCAGCTTTTTGCAATACATTTGGATCTTCGACGTTTAATCAAACTCATTTGCATACTTATAAAACCTATATTTGTTTTACAGCTGCAAGAAAAAGTGAAAACCCTTGAGCAATCATTAAGTCACCTAGTACGAGAGTTTGAAGCAGAGAGAGTAAAAATTGTAGACAATGCAGTCGTTGAGACCAAAAATAGCAGGTTTGTATATTTCTGTACACTTGGCGGGGTCGTAGCCACCACGTGGCAAGGGGAACTAGAAGCTCCAAAAAAGAAAGCAAAACGCAAAAAATCGGTTTTCCTACAAGTGGTCCGGTTGAAACCCGACCAATACTCCTTTTTACAGTTCCGTTCAGTGATCACAAATAATAGTTTTAAGTCGAAGTTGGAGTTTCCGCACATAGCAAAACTGTGTTTTTTAGCATGCGCGGCAACTCTAACCTCGGCTTGGAACTAATAATTCATGGACACTGAACGAAACTGTAAAATGGAGTATTGCACCGGTGGCTACATAGCTGCTACATAGCTGCTACTAGCGCCTAAATACGCAGCCCGTAAAGTCCTCCACTGGTCATGATTGTGAAGCGCATTGAGACCATGTAAAATGCGCTATATAAGAACCCCGTTATTATATTTTATTTATTATTATTACATAACGCCCCTATTCGACTATATTATACTTTCGTCGAAGTTCAATCATGATACTAGTTAACGTTTTGTTACATTTGTACTCTAGGGCCGAGATTGCTCGACTGCAAAGAGTAATACAGCTGAAAACGAAGGAAATGAATAAAGTAAAAAGACTTGCTAAAAATATTCTAGACCAGGTGAGTTTTATGTCTTTACTATCATTATCATTATCAGTACCATTATTTCTGACTGTACAAATGTGATAGAGAAGTGTTGGCGTTAATAGTCTACTTATATAAACATAGCGTTTCCTCGTTAATGCGCCGTAACAATGGAAAGCCATTTATATGTTAGGATATATCCTACCATGTACGTGCTGTAAGGCAATACCGTACCAATTCAAGTATTTTGTAGATATGTGTTCGGTTTTTCCTACTCATACAAAATTGCTCACGTCACCACAGCTCAAATCGTACAAGTTGTAATTTATATTCATTATATTCATAAATTATATTCATCCAGACTGATTGGTCGAGATGCATGACTGTCAGGAATGGCTGTTATCAGAGTCGCGCTTTGTTGATCTTTTGATATCTTTTTTGCAACAGAGAACAGAGGTTGAACAGTTTTTCCTGGATTCACTAGAACACGTCAAGAATGAGATTGCTAGAAACCAGTAAGTTCCTTTACGATTATTTGTCTTTAACTAAATATCACAGGCAAGAAGATAAAAAATCTTTATTTAACGTCGTTCAGTTGGCCTACCTTTCTAAGCTACGCAGCTTGTATACCAGAAAGCTGGGGCCACTTGCACAGCTAACCAATCAAGATGTAGAATGAAAACACAATGCATTCCAACTTTGGATAGTTGAGCTTCTGATTGGCTCCACTACCCAAAGTTGGAATGTATTGTTTTCATTCTACATTTTGATTGGTTCTAAGTGGCCCCGGTTTCAGTAAGTGGCCCCGGTTTCAGTTGTTGCACTGTTGCAGAACGTGGACAACAGTTGCACTTAGTTCAAAACATAAAGCACTGACGTAGTCTCATTGGAAGGACAGTTGGGACAAATACCTGCAACAGTTTCAAGGTGTTCCAATTCCGATAATACAAAGGAAACGTTAGTTTTTGTTTTCTTTTAACGCATGTCCCTAATGATGAAAAACGTCTTCTCTTGCAGAGCACAATACAGACGCGATGCACAAGCAGTATATCAACAGCGCATGCTCGCAGCACATGGAGGCCGGGCAGACTTTCCCATGGTTCGTACATTCAATAAATCTGAAACAAGCACTAACAATGTGTTTGATGATCTCAAGATGGCTGAGCAGTGGACTGGTATGGAAGGGAAGATCGACATTGGAGAATTGACTTGGGAACAGAGAGAACGTATCTTAAGGTTGCTCTTCGCTAAAATGAACGGCTACAAAGGGAAACGAAAGTAAGTTGAAAGACCTTGTTACATAGGGCAGTTTTACATGAAACACGCGAACGTACGGTGACTATTGCAACCGAACAGTCGTTTTTGCGGTATGCGGTTGTTAGCTTGTAATATTGATATAACAGTATTGTGTAGGGGTGGATTCAGGCATGTGGGAAAGGAGTGTGTGTAAATTCGGTGTATATGCAAAACGAAACAGAGCGAGATCCGGGTAAAATTAGCCAGAAATGTTTTTTTTAATGGTTTACAAAATTGCCATTTCCTGCACTCGAGATATTTTAGCAAAAAAAAGTAATGCATCGAAAACGAAAAGGGCCTCCCTCTAAATCCGCCCCGGTTATGAAAGATACGTTTTTGGAGGTTGTGGGGAGTCTATTTTTTTCACGAGCATTTATGCATTATCGATAAAGTTAGAATTTTTATTTTAACTCTGGATGACCTGTAAGCATCTTGGCTAAGCGCGATTTCTGCTACTACGACAGGCAGTCTCAGTCTCAGAGATAATACGTATTCATAATGGATGCCCCCCTCAGTTTCGTGAATGTAGGCTCTGCCCTAAAATTTAAAAAAATATCCCCTCTCGTAAAACTCTAAACTAAGCGCTTGACCCTTGATTGTAAATAATGCCCAGCCTTTTGTGGGTACAAAACGAGGTCACTCCACCTGGAAAACCATATTCGTCTCGTACTTATCAAAATGTTAATTTTACATAAATTATATCCTTGTTTAACAGGAATAAAGTATCAAGCTTGGGACCCAGCTTTCCATCTACTGCAAAAGCAACCGCTGAGTCGACGATAAAAGAAGAAGAGGACAGCACTTTTATTACACAAGGAGGAATAGATCCAAAAGAAACAGGCAGCAGTCTGGTACAGCCAGCTCTACCATCTCTTCCAGCACCAAAACCAGCTTCAGGAGCCACTGCTTGATGGCTTATTTCAATATCAACATTGTAAATAGGGTCTCATATATTATGTCTGCTAATGACGAGTGTCCAAAAAATGTTAAGAGAATAGGAATTGTGAAAGGTGTAAAGTAGAAGTCCTTATTTTTGTAACATCAGATGGCACGCAAATGTATGAAAATGTAAATATCGTTTGACGACATCAGTATTAAAATAGTATACCCACCACACAAGGAAAATTTTAAAATACCCAATTTGAAGAAGCCATGACATGCAATAATGATGTGTGGGAAAACTGGGAGGGAAATTGTGGATGGCAAGACCAAATACTGTCACAATTCCTGAGGAGCCCAGACTATGCAGTCAACTGATCAAAGTGGATGGCGTCCAGGAGATATTACAGTGCACCATCATCGTAGACGCTGTTATAGCAGTCGGTCTGTCGCGGTTAGTCGTATGACCTGGGATTTTTTCTTGCACACAATAAGTCTACGATGAGGGTGTAGCGTATCGTTATGATTAGGAAAGATACGGCATAACACGGCTTTTTGCGTGATGTGACAACTGCTATATATGGTCCAAATTCTAGAAATGTGGACTATATCTGAAACAAGGTTTTCCTATGATTCATAATCCATCTAATGCGTTTACCACCACAGTGATAAAGCAGCCGATAAATCGAATTAGAATTAAGAAGTTGATTTTTGTGGAGGGAGGAAAACCCGGAGGATAAACCTTCGAAGAACAACACAACTCTACTCACATGCGACACCGAGCCAAGCAGGACTCGAACTCGGGTCGCATCGGTGAGAGGTGGCGCATTAGCAGCGCACACAACCCATACTTCCCGTAGAAGGAGCTATTTCCATGCATTTTTTTTTTCATTTGTTTTCCTTCTCCTTTTACCTCTGTAAAAGGGAAAAGAATACTGATTTACAAATAGTGATACACGAAAATTATTAATCATTTAAAGGATAAATTAGTTATATACCTATTTCAAAAACGTTGTTGGTTGGAGTTCTGAAATTTGAGACCAGGTAGCACGCTACAAATCATATTACATTCGCAGTCAAACAGTTTGCTAGTACACTTTTCTTTTTTTGATTGGAATATGAAGCAAGACCTATGAGTTAGAAATGTGGTTTTTCTTATTTTAAAGGCTTACCACAGGAACTCCAATCTTCCATGGAAGCCATGAAGCCTGCTTCAGTGCGCACCTGTCAAGCACCTACAAATGAAGTAGTTTCATATTTATACTACTACTTGTATCATATTTGAACAATGAACTAATGCAATTTAGTCAAATCTAACTAGTATAGTGGTCTATCATCAATGCCGCGTTTTGATTGGATGAGCTACTACTAGGCTATAAGTTATAGTCTTCTAATGGCGAAAAGTGCGTTCTTGAGTTTCTGTGCTGATTTCCTTTTTTGTCTTTCCTTCCTTCCCACTTCCATTCTTTCTTTTTCGTTTCTTTTCTTTCCATTTTCTTTTTTTTCTTTTTTTTTTTTTTTGGTTTTTTGGTTTTTGTTTTTTTTGTTTTGTTTTGTTTTGTTTTTTGTTTGTTTTTTGTTTTTGTTTTTGTTACGAAGCTAGCTGTATAATTAAGTCTGCTTGCAGCCATAATATATCAAACGACGCACGGATTCCCCGACCGCCTTTAAACATGAGCATGCGCCATGATAGTGATGACCTCAAGCATCGTTAAATTTATCTAAACGTTCCTACGCAACTGCGTATCCACTGATTGCAAATTGATTTTTCTTATATAAACATTGACATTGAAAACGCGGATCTAAAATCTTTGGTCATGTTTTGACTAGAGCAGCTATCGGTCGGCTTGATTCATGTAATGCAAACTAGAACCATAAATGTGACGGACCTTTTACAAGATATAAGACAGGAAAGTCTGTATTTCATTTGGTTCTTTGGTAGCATTAAAAAATACTAAAAAACAGTGTAGGTAGTCCTTATGATTGTCTTCACTGGCTTCCGTAGCTATCTGATTGGATGGTTTCTGTCTTCTCCCTTTATATTATGATTGGTTAGAGCGGAAGCCATTTCATAGTCACTAAGTAAAAAATGTCTTTATGCCACCCGTAATTCCTTTAAATTCCCATAAATCCAGCCACTTTGAAGGCGACTAAATGCAAATACAAAAGATCAGCAGAGTAGCAAGTTAAGTAGTTTGAGCTGCGTCTGTGTAAGAACCATATAAATGATAATGATAACTTGAACACCGTGTAATAAAAAATGGTCTACTGAAGTTTCAGGCGTTAGGGTAAACGGCGAACGACAAACGTCCCAAGCATCACTTAAATTCAAGCAAACCATTTTCGATACCAGGTGTTCGAGTTTCTATATAGTATTAAAATTAACAAATAACAAATTAAATTCAAGCGAAAAAAGGAAAGTTAAAAAAAAAATTGTTGCTAGAGCTGCATGCAGTTTACGGAGCCAAACACCAGCAGTTCGACTAACAGCCGTGGACAACTGCTCAGTTCTCGGGCTTTCTTGCAAAGTGTTGTTAAGAAATTTATCGAATCATTAGCGATTTTTTGTAAATGGAAGAGTTTATCTGTACTCATTGGTGCACAATAAGATATGAACAGCATTGCAGACATGCATGTAGAACATGTACCGCGGAGCTAGGAGGGAGGCTCAGTGAGAGTTGGAGCTATAGCTCCCACAATAATCTTGCCGCCATTTATTTTCTATCGCTAGTGGGTGGCCAAGCTAAATTGATCTATTCAGAATTCGGAAGAGATTCACGAATATTATTTCCCCACCCGTTCGCTCTGCGTAACTATACTGCTAAATTATAATTATAAATAAGCCTATTCATAAAACAGTTCTTAAACCTTTCAGTGTTAATCGGATATCATCTCCCAGCGCACCTTTTGTTCTCATGATCAAGAGCACAAGAAAAATAATCACTCCCTCTCTGTGTAAGGCAGGCGATAGGGTGCACATGAAATTGCAATTCCGTTCAGCACCCTGCTGCTCAGTGCTTTCATAATCAATGTATGAAGTTGAATTGTTTATTCACCAACTTTCTCCGTTGTTTCAAAGATTTTTTTCTTAGTTATTCTGATCGGAGTCTGACTTCAACAGCTTTTATTTCTAGTTTCTCATAAACCCTTAAGCGGAAGTTTCTCATCGCAGCACTCCCTTCGTTGCTTAAAAGACGATTTCAGTATCAAACAGCTTTAAACTTGAGCTTTTCAGAAAAGCCTTTAAGCAGCAGTTTATCACGGCAGAAAACCTTCATTAAGAAGACAGCTACGAGTGTTCAATCTTGTCACTATTATATCAAAGTAAGACCTATAAAAAAGCCATTGGCACGTGTGTGCCTTAGCTAGCGTATAACCGAAATATCCAAATCAATGTGGTCAGGAATTTTGTTCTTCTTTCCAAACCAAATGATATCAGCCGTAACTTTATCTTTGTTTACATATTATCTATTTGTCTATCATTTATTTCATCTATTTATTTAGTTATTTTGCCCTGTAGCCATCCGCCGTATTTATCCTAACACCCAATTACGGTAATTATACTTTAAAACATCCAAAAATAGAAAAATCATTTTAAAAATAAACTCCAAAATCAATTGTGCTTTTTATCCTTCAATTTTCTCTTCCTGGTGCTCTAATTCGACCCATTCAACGAGGATATATTTGACAACACTTACTTGCTATCTATCCGCCATTACTGCATGCCAAACTCTTTTCCATATAGAAATTTAGAAATACATCATCAGTTTTTATGAGTGAGCCGTGTTGCGCAACACATTTAGAACGTCTTAACTGCGGGGAAAAAAGAATTTAGTCCGTAAAGATTATCTTCTAAAGTGGCGTAGGTAGGCATGAATGGATGGCGCGCGCGCGCGAGTTTTGGCGCGAAGTCTATATAAAATCTACATGAACTCCATCAGCACGAGTAAGGGAGAGATAAGCTTTGATGTAAATGGCTTTGCTATCATTCTGACATGCAACAGTTCGACTTTTATTTTAATTCAAAAATTTTTTAATTCAAAAATAATACATAAAATCGGAACCAGAGGTTGCGAATATCTTAACCGGGTTTTCAATGCGTATTAGTTTAAATGGTTAGTATGAGGTGCATCTCATGTGTGTGGTCATGTTTCTGATCTAGTCAGTAGTGAAAAGGTGAGGAGAGACCGCCCATGATTCTAAAGTAATCGTCTGAGCCATTTAAAAGTATGTCCAGTCGTTGCAATTACGAGACAGCGCCTTTGTATTGGTGTTGGTAAGGCCATCTCCAGTAATGCAAGTCGATGTTCACGAACAAGGTGTTAGTTATATCAGAAGGCCTTCGAAACGGCCTGAAGGCGCTAAACTGGTTGGAAATAAAAATGCATGAATGAAACCATTTCAATTAATGGACGGACGGACGGACGGACGGACGGATGGATGGATGGATGGATGGATGGATGAATAGATGGATAGATGGATAAATGGATGGATGGATGGATGGAGATATTTAGCAGAGAAAGACAAGAGAAGGGAGAGTATAGTGAAGGATCATGAAGGAGACGCGCACCAAGAAAAGTGTTAAAATGATTAACTGAATTATTGAAGGAAAAAAATAATTCAAAAAGATTTAAACCAAAGATTTGGAACAAAAGAGAGAATAAAATGAGCTTAAAAAATGAAAAAACTTAAACGGAAATCGTAGAAAAGATGCAGCAAAGAAATTAAAAAAGCAAGAAAAAGGTTTTGGGTTAACAAGAGGTCAACTAAGTGATTATTGATCAGCTGCTATCGTTAATAACGTGTATACGTCACCATTGTTCGCCCATGATGACGCAAATGAACGGTTACTTTTTAATTAAAAAGATTGGCGCCGTTCTGACCTTTGAAACATGAAAAAACCTTTATAAGGTTCATGAAACATTAATGTCTGGCTAAAAAAAGGGGACAATGCTAGAATCAAATGGACTCGTTATTTAGCCGACAGCACTTAGGAGGTAGCTTAACTGTCAAAATTGGAAATTGTGTGGTTGAAATGAGGATCAACAAGTAGATGAAAGCTAAGACACCCAAATTTTATTTGCTTACTTCTGTTGCTGAGACGCTTGTCTCACTGTTTGAAAGGAGGGAGGATTAAAGCGCAGTTATCAGGAGACAAATTGTGTCGTTTGAAAAGATACTCATCCCGTCATAACGACCTGATGTTAATGGCACTAACACGAACATAGAAAACTATTACCATCTCATTTCAATACATCTTGGCTGCCATGAAAAGAAGTCAATTGGACCAAGAAATGTTTTTGCCCATTCTGCTTGTGGATTGGATAAGTTTGATTGAATTTATGATATTTCTTCAAGGGTCGTTTTTGTCATAGGATTAACTATACTATTAACACCTCACCTACTAGCCCATCTATCTTTTGAAGAACTACACTTAATGAAGTAATACTTTGAAGGTAGTATTGATCCCGATGCGAGACCCTACCAAGTTTAGTTGGAGAGGACTGAATAAAGAATATTCAAGGTCCTGCGCATGCGTAATGACCCTAATTATTTTATACTGTGCTTGCATAATAATATATTATGTTTTTTTTCCTCCGAGCAAGAACAACACTTAAGGATCTCACGAACAAAAAGACACTTGGAAATTGGACCAAAAGAATCGAAAAGATGGCAAAGATCTTCATTGTGGAACTTCTAATGCCTTAATCAATGACAGAAAGAACCAACAATATTTGACAATAGCTACTAAACAAAACAGTTTTCAAAAGAATGCTTTTTAGCATCTCATAAACAAGGCTTATGTCATAATGTTTTTCAAGATGCACTGTTGATTAGGGTTTTATTGTCGCAACCAGGATATCTGCTGTTACATGCGTTACAAATCACTTAGGAAAAAAGAAATAAGAAAATAAAAGATTGTAGGTGCGAAATATAAGAAGGCAGCGTCGAAATATTTGCCTCAACAAAATAAAATCTGTTCACTTGCGATAGTTGTTTTTTTCTGCGAGTGAAGCTGCAATCGTTTTATCAGAAACCTGACTGATTATTTTTATCGAGTTTATGTCTGCAATGACGCTTTTCACTGATCTTAATTACACGATTCTGTCATTTAAATAACAAATCAACAATGTTTTCATTCAATCTTTTTTTACTCTCTCTCCCTCTCAGTAGGGTTTTCATTTTTTGTCTTTTTGCGGCTATAAACAGCTTAAATTAAAAAATATTATACTTTAGACTTATTCATCCTACTCGCCTGTTATACGTCTGCATCAGTGTTTTGGGATCAATTGAAATATGTTTTGATAGTCGTGAATAAAAAAACCGCTTATTATATTTCCGCTTCTTCAAAGGATTCTCCCATTGTCAAAGACTGGTTAACAAGCTGTTCTCAACGTCGCCCTCTCGTTCCCCCTAAGGCCCGTTGATCTTCCTCGTTACAACAGAACAACCAAAAAGCGGATTGCTATAACGAAAATACCCCCAAAAAAGTCAAATGCTCATTAAGCAGATCACTTGAATCAGTATATCAGTAATGTATTCAAAAATCTCCCGCCTTACATCACCGTTCATGGTCGGTGTTGCCCGGTGTTGTACCATAAAAAGAATTTAAAAAAATATTCGCTGAGTTTTAACTGAGAATAACCTTAAAAAGACTGTCAGCCATGATCACAGATGTGTTCTTTTCGGCGGAGTTGAGTTAAAACACTAACAAAACTCACAGGGGATTTTTAGCTCTGACAAATTTAGTCCCCACCAGTCATATGCCAGTAAAGTTTTGGTCACGGGTCACACTTCCTATCTAGCTGATTGCGCCGTGCACTTTATTCGGCGCCGCCGCCAGAGGAATGCCCTGTTTGGAGTATGACCGATATCATGTTACCCTTGAACCTGGACTGATTAAAATGAGTTGCGTATTTCTGAGGATGTGGTGTTGAAAGATGCCAGTTTAGCAAATATGGAATACTGAATTACTGTGAGACGTCTGCTGGCTCTCTCTTCGTAGCGTAGCTTGGAGGTAGCTCGTCGAACGCTGACCTGGTTATGGGTTTACGATGTTCCAAACCGATGAAAGAGAAACAGGATTCACTCGAGAATGACCAAAAAACCAACAACAAATACGTGAAAAACGCGCGCGAAGGTAGGTCATCTTTTCGTGATATGATTTGAAGGCAATATAGTGTTACGGGTGCACGAGAGATGCTAATACAGACTCAGTGTGCTACACTTCAGTCTTCTCACTCTTCCTCACCTTGTCGCTGGTTGATGACTTCTCACTACCCGGCCATCTTAATCCCACGTCAAATTTGTAAATTAAAAATATTACTGCGTTTCTTAACAAGTTGGTAACATTTAGTGTCTAGCTGGGCCGTTTTTCAAAGTGAGTGGACGTAGTAGAAAAATTGAATGCTTAATGATTCTTCACTGAGAAGCAAGGCTGATTGATTGTATATGAAAATGAGAAAACAGGCCTAAATTCGTCAAAAGATCTTCGCTTACAGCCTGACAAATCAATAAATCCAGTCAAGCTGAGATCAGAGAGAGATTCGATTGACTGAACTGTGTTTATTATTCTGCTCTTGGACTTTGTTTGCTGAGCTCTCGCTCTTTCTTTTAAATCACCTGCATGACCAAAAGTTATTCAGGCTAGCGGAATATCTTGACATTCAGTTTCGGCTGCCTTGGATATCATTTCTCGAGAGCCACCGCATCTTTCATAAATTAGCATGAAACTCTTCCGTTTCCCAGTCGCCATTTCAAAATTTCGCAGGAAAAAAAATGACGACTCGGAATAGAATCGATAGGATCGATCTTAGCTAAAACTATAATAAAAACAAACTCGTAGTCGAATCGATTTATAAACAGGTTCGAAATTGAAGTGAGACTGGTGGTGTGCGTACCGCCAAATGGCTTCAAACACTGATAATCCAATCTCAATGGTACAAGAGCGAAAGGAATAATTGGGCTATTTTTTTTTTAAATGTCATGAGATAATATTGAAAAACTATGAAGAGGGCTAAAAATGGCGAAAAACTAGCCGTTGAAAATATAGTGAAAAAAAAATCTTCCAAAAAGGAATATTTTTAATATTTTAAAATTTGACAGAACCCGATAGGGAAACTTTTTCTAGCTTCGAGAAGGTATATTTCAGATTAAGACGTAAGCATGACAATCACCGTATAAAGGTGACCTAGGGTTCAGCTTCGCGTTGTTTGTAGTACATATGTCCATTTTGAAGGAGTTGAAGATTCGAGATTTCATCAATTTTATACTTCATTTCTTTTAGGTATTTTGATAGTTAGTAGAACTGACAGCTGTTTTTGTACCATAGGAATATATCTTTATTGATTGTCGGCGGCACAAATTGAGCTAGTGTTTTTAAAAACAATCAAACACGACGAACAGCAAGCCAGAACACTAGAGTAACAACCTCGGAGATAATGCCTCTCGATCTGTAGAAAAAACGACAACAATAGCCAAAAAAAGCCATCCTATGAACTTGTCTCTAAGTTGCCTCCTTTTTAATCAATTTTACTTTTATGAATTCTTAATTTTCAATTCAGCTGAGATCTTTGCCATAACACGAAATACCGCAAGTGTTTTTGCGGTGATTCTCCAGATTTCTTTCTTTTTGCTATCGCTTTGTGGTTATCATTAATCCTCGGCAGTTTTTTATTGGTTTGGTAGGTATTCAGTGGGTCATCTCCACCTGATGCACTGCTTCAGTTTTTCTTGACTGATAGGCAAATACGTTGATAAAATCCTAAGACTACTCAGCACTATCGAGCCAAGTTAACTTCAAATTGATAGACCAACTGCTAGGCTTTGAGAGTCAAGTGTGATAGAGTCAGTAACACTGAAAGCTACTTTAAAATAGTGATATAAATATTACTTGGTCACGATGAGGTATTAACCCCCTCCCATTCATCTATAATATCGTCCTACTCATTAAAACAAGTCAAATACATTTGTAAAGAACCACAACTGGGGGTCGGGCTTTTACACCACCATCAAACCACCAAATGAGAAATGAATTATGGTGCAAAATAGTCGAATATTTAAAGAACAAAAACGCTTCGTGGTACGGACTAAAAACAAGGGGTCGTGTTTTTCGCTGAGATCAAATGTCAGCTAGTAATGATGAAAGAATTGACCGAAATAAATTGACGTTTTTAAACTTCGATTAACTGATTAACTCCAACTCCCAGATGCGTTCAACACAAGAAATGCTTCGAAACTCGAGTCTAAAATAAATAACCTCTTTTGAAAAAATAGACCAGTATTTGTCCAGCTTGTTAGTTTTCTAGTATTCAATCAATTCTCGACCAGATATTTAATAAAAGAATCATTTTAATTATTCAAAACAAACAAGGAGATCTCCTTAATGGACGATATTTCCACAATCTTCACTCGCCGAGCGTAGAAAAACAGCTCCAAAATGAAATCTAAAACTGTAAATAGAGATTAATCTTTACTCTCTAGATAAGCAGCTTAAGCTAGCCAAAAATTGTCAAAAATGAACTACAATTAGTTGGCGATGTTTTAGGTACTTGTTGCTATGGGCGACGGATCGGTTGCTAGGCATACGTACTCGTATTTGGATGATTGGCCAGTAGTTAATGATGATATTGTGTTCAAACTCAAAAGCTTTAGCGGGAGTAAATTCGAGGTTCACTGTTTGAGTTGGTAAATAAACACGTTACTGACGAAAATTCGACCACCCCTAAAAACTTTGACTTTGGAAACGGATACAAAAAGTAATTAGGTTTTTTTTAATCAAAATGGAACCAAAGCCTTACAAAGCTAATTTTCTAGTTACAAAACAAATACAATCCTAATCAAAAGAGGAGGCAGTATCTCAGCTCTAAGTATCAAAAAGCCACTTATTTGCAAGTCAAAGGTTTGTCATTTGTTAGTCATATAGATGTTAACTATCTATCTTTGGTGGACCACCATGCATGTCAACGCAACGTGTACAATAATTATTTCTCTAAAACAAATCTATTTATTTCATTTTTCGCCTTTTTTTCTTAACCGCTTCTAATCTAGAATCCGTCTTTTAATAAATGTTCTCCTCAGATGAAACGTTTTTCAAATCAGCTCGTAGCATTTTATGAGATTATTATCTGGCTGTGCACAATATCACTGTGATTTACCGACACGTTTTGCCCTGTGTGGCTTTGTTTGAATGGTTAGCTTTGTTTTGATCGACAAAAGAGACTTAATTTCGAATTAGACTGAACTTTAATTTAGCTGGCCTATTCTTAGCTACTGATATCAATCAGACTGTCATAATATTTCATTCAGAAGCAAAGATCGTCGATGAAAACTAACTCTCGCCCATTTAGAGCACTCAAGTGGGGTTTTATCTTATCTCTGAGTTGGACAATAAAAATCATTTTTATTTGAAAACCACAAGAAGCGCTCGATATCCAAGAAATATTTCTCAAGAATAGGAATGTCATGCAAACGGGATATTAGCGAGACAATCTTTCAAACCTTTCAATTTCTACAAAAGAAAGTTGCTATTTACATGACATCGGATGCGACGTTCTCAAAATATTTTTTAAGCTTAAGATTCCTTGGCTTTGGATAATATTCAAAGGAATGCCCTCTAGGAGAAAGGTGATTGTTAATATCGTTTGATCAAAAGGGTGGCTGTCAAAAAGTGCTGTCATCCTTGTTACCTCGAGGCTTTGTCCCTCTCTTATCCCCCCTCCCCTCCCCTAACGGGGCTACTGTCACTGGAGAGATGGCCGTTTTCTAGTCTCGAAGCTGGAGATGTAATTGCTTTTGAATCAGAGAAATCACCACCACGGAGTTGATATCTGATTTAATCCAAAGCATATTTTTGCCCTTGTCTTCCGTCGTGCGGTTAAACTACCGACAGATATATTCATCACAACAAATAAGCTGGTTTAATGAACTTTCTTTAAAAAAAATTTTCGACATGCCCCTGAGGTACACGCAATGTGTACTGAGCTTTTAAGTGCAAATATATTGGACCTAAAAACGATTTGATTTCGCAAGTTCGGTTTTTCCCATGGAAATAATCATGAATGTCGTAAGGGTCGTGATTACTATGTAATGAGACGAGACGAGAAAAGAAAAGCTATTTGGAGTGAAGGCGGAGTGACGATATACAGGTTCTAACTATACAAGGGAAAGTATATATGTCCTATGAAGTATGGCTTGCCGATGCATTCCGCTGTTTTTGAAGACAGCAGACTCATTTGCACAGGCTTAGCCTCGCTTATAAGTCAGTTATCCTGCGAATCCAGGCGCGAAATGCATTGTGGGTCAAAATTAATGTTTCCTAGTCATTTGTATTCCGCGTAAAACGAAAAGGTTTCAATCACTGTCATCAACGCAATAGTCCCCTTCACAGTTCCCTGCGCCATTTTGAAAGGTAACCGTGCCTTTGTATCGAAGCAAGGGCAACAGTGAGCTTGCAATGACAGAGACGTGAATAATTGATGAATGTAGAAAAAAGGTCTAATGATATAATTGCAAACCGCCGTTTGTCTCCCTTCGAGGCACGGCTACCTTTCAAGATGGCGCAGGGAACTGTGAAAGGGACTATTCAGTCATTCCTTTGATTATAGCTAGTGCAACTAGTGCAATCACATGACGGCAGCCATGCTGGATTATGGCAGGAACAATGCAATCGTTTTACATGAAAAAGAATTTAATTCCACGGAGTAAAGGAATGTTATATTGTTGTGCAAACTGACATGGCCGCTGGCAAGTGATGGTGCAAAACTTCTATCAGATTCAACTTTAACTAATTACTTCTTTTGAAGGTGAAAACGTACAACCGCTGATCCATGTCACTACGGCTTCAACCAGCAGCGATCAAAATGTGAACAACGAGAACAATGCGAGCAACACTGCAGCACCAACACAATCAATGATCATCAGAAGAAGGAACACAGAGTACAAACCACGACCCAAGTCTATGGATGATTATACCGATACTGCTACTACATTGGCACTCTCAAAGTATACCATACCAGAATATATGTATATGTCTCTCGTCTGTCACTCTCTGTCGCTTAGTCTCACACTCTCTGTCTGTCTATTTGTCCCCGTCTGTCTGTCTGGCTCTATCACACACACATTGTTTTGCCTCTCTGACAGTGACTGTCTATCTGTCTGTCCATGCGTATGTCTTGCTCGTTCTCTCTCTCTCCCTCTCGCTAGTTTGTCTTCGTTCTCAGTGACTCTTCCTCACTTTTTCGACGACAAACGTTTTGTCATCACAAACTTTATAGTATCTTTTATAATCTAATGATTCATTCGTGCTTTATTTCCAGACTACGCCATTTAATTTATCAGTTAAATGAAGGGAAAATCAACTCAGTTTCGGATATGAAAGAAGAGCTTAGCCAGGCAGTGGCAATCATGGATGTCGCATCGTCGAACATGCGAGATTACAGGTAACTGGAAATAAAAGGACTATTATTGTACTACAAACGATAATGCAAGAAGAAGGACGAATGCTGCTTATAAAATCTATGAGTTAATGCATTAAATAAGGTCACTGTGGACGTTAACAGATCAGAAATAAAATGAGAGAATAAACGTAGCGAATGGTTGCCGGAGGAATCAAGAAAAGAAAAACGGACGGACGGATGAATGGATGGATGGATGGGTGGATGCATGGAGGGATGGATGGACGGACGGACGGACGGACGGACGGATGGATGGACGGATGGATGGATGGATGGATGGATGGATGGATGGATGGATGGATGGATGGATGTTTTTTCCTAACATGTCTATGTTGTCTCCACAGAGGATCCATGAGCGCCATCAGCGATATAGACGACGAGCTTTACACTGATGTAGTAAGTGACGAGGTTCGTGAATGGATAGCAACAACGTTTGCGCGTGGACCGGGCACGTTGCGGAGGAAGAGTATCATGCCAAGGCACACGTTTAGGGGTGTGGTGCATGCTGTTAAAGCCAGTCTCTACGTTAATAAGTAAGTCAATCTACATCGTTTGTTTTGTTGTCTATATGGCTACATATGATTTTTAGTAACTGATGCGAAAATAAGTGGCAACCAGTGCATTGCGAATTGATTTTGAATTTAGTGATTTAGCAGATTCATTTGAGCTTTGCGTACGTGATTTTTGAGGAGGGAGGGAAACGGGAGAAAATCCAGGCCGCAAAGCACAGGAGAGAGCCAACGAGCAACTTTCCTTAAATTTCACACATACATCGTACATTGCATGCCTTCGCTGCACATACTTGCTATTAAATGAGCTAAGCATCGGAATCAGTGACTACTTATATAATAAATATAATATAGGAAAACAATGTAACTTTTGCTGCGGAGAGCCGGATAAGCCGGTATACGTAGTGCGCGAAAAGGCATGAATATTGTGTGGCTCATTATAGGCAAATCATGCAAATCTCAAAGTGATTTAACGCAACTGCATCGACAATCAATCCTTCATTATTATAAACATTGCTCTTGGAAAAAAACACACAAAGTCTCCAGAGGAGGGTGATCAAGTGGCACGTGACCTAATCGACCAATCACAATCATGATCACAGGCAACAAAAAATACCACAAGAATTTCATAGTCGTCGAACAAACTTCTATATATTATAGAGTCATAACTGATCTTTTCAGAGTAGTTCCATCAAACACCCCTCTACTCTCATGCAACCCTGTCTTGAAACTTCCTCGAAACGTCAATCTGAAAAAGATGTTAAATTCTCTTAATGTATTAATTTATCAGAATATTAAAAAATGCTTCTGAACGAAACAAGCTTCAAGTACCAGAAGAAGTGCTGATACATTTCGAAGTAAGTACAGTAATAAATATTTACAGAAATTTGCTCGAGTAACTCACGAAACGATGGCTTCAAGTCGAAGTTGGACTTGATCAAAATATTGTAAATGTATAAACAAGCAAGTCTAACCAAGACTCAGTGGGGCCATTGCTTCATGCTCACTCAAGCGAATTTAGGAAAGGTCTGTATGCATGTTGCCTCTGCTTTGATAATTTTATCATTAGTATATTCGCGCTTTAGGGCGAGAGTAATAAAGCCCTACAAGGGAGAGTGACCCAGAAAAACAAATAAGAAAACTCCTGAAAAATGTTTTTGCTATTGTCATCCCCCTAATTTCCCTTACGTCACTGATATACGATGTAGGTATAAAAAAAGTTGGTGAAGGCTTTGCTGCATGTTTTAACGTTAAAACGTTGCTTGTTGCATGTTGCGGACATGTTGCTGGCTTGAAATATATTATATTTCGGCATATATGTAAATAATGTCAAAAAAGGGAAAACGCAACGTGAAAGTTTGGGTTGATCCCACATCTTTGTGTCCTTTCGCTCGGATTGAATTCACATCAATGACCCATGGTGCAATTCACGCTCGGTATATGTAACATGCGACTTGCAAGACCAACAAAACCTGCACAACCTTTTTAAAATAGCTGTATAGGGAAGATAGCTACTGTTTTAGATGGCACATTTAATGCTGTTCTCATTTTCTGTGATCAGAAATTAAACGAGTGGACATTTGATGTGTTTTCACTGAGCGAAGCAACTGAAGGTCATTCATTACGATTCATGGGGCACGAAGTGCTCAGTAGGATGGATCTTTTACGATTATTCAAGGTAAGTTATAGAAAGAAGATACGAAACAAGACCGTTTGCTGCATGCATTGATGGTTTTCACAGCCGCCATGTTGGAAGAAGTTAACAAAAGATTCGACGTCATTATGTCATCAAATATGGTCGCCGTTTCTTTTGTTATAACATTGGATTACAGTTCTCAAGGACCTCAAAGAACCCTAAGAAGCTAGTGGGGAGGCTAAAGCCCTTCCTGGTTCTTGGCATGTGTTGCGTCGCTATTCATAGGTTTGTCCTCCTCTTTAACCACACATCAAACCGGATTCAAATTTGACGGTTTCCGGGAAAATGGCGTGTGTTTATTTTCTGCGTCTTTTTTGAAGACATAGTATGCGCTTCTGCACTTGTCAATCACGTGATGAGGAACCACTTGGATCGTTGTCTCGTGATGAATAATTAGTAGGCTTGAATCCCCTTTTGCCTACATTGGGGTACACTGATACACGAAGTTCTTTAAAAGCCAAGCTTGACCATTTTAACCAACTAAACCATATTATTGTTGGTGTTTCTAAGGTGAATGTTGGAAGCCTAGACCGTTTCTTGTTAGCTGTAGAAGAAGGCTATCAAAAGAATGGCAACCCATACCACAACGAATGTCACGCCACAGATGTCACGCATACAGTCTTTTACTTTCTAAGTGTGATTGGTCTAGCGGTGAGTGATCTATGTATTATACCACAATGTGTCACGTCAGTGGCAACAGGTACAATGCCTTGTTTTCACCGGAGAACAGATTGAGGAAATGAAAGCGTAGTTTATACCGCAGTAGATATCATGCAAGTGATATTGTACATATCGACCCTTTCTCACGCGGCAGCCATGTTGACAGGAACAATAGATTTTCCTCGCGTAGCCTAGCATTCAAGTGCTTCAGCATGTGCAAAAAACATGGCGCCTTGTTATCGAGGTCCATTCTTGCGGCTAGTAAAGTAGTAAAGCAAAGACTCAACGTGAACTCATTTTTTCCGTTCGTAGAAAACCAAAACCCTTTTGCTAACGATGGTCTCTTTTGTTGTTCTTAGCAATGTCTGTCAGACTTGGAAATCTTCGCTCTTCTTCTCTCTGCCATTATTCATGATTTGGAACATACAGGAACTACAAACGCTTTTCACATTAATTCAAGGTAAGTTATCAAACGACTGCGCCACTTCAGATACAGTTACCGGACTAGTCCAGTTTGGTTCAGGCAGTGCAATGCAATGCAGTGCAGTCCATTCCATTCCATTTCATTCCTTCTTTATGGGGAAAAACCTGGTCCCTTACCTTAACAACACAGGAATCCCGTCATGTGAGTTGCAATAAAGACCCATAGCATTGCTAGTAGTTTAGTGATGCATGGTGGGGTCAAGGTTACGTCACTTGTTACATCAACCAGAATCAGGTCAATGGGGTGCAAGTGGATGGACAGGCTAAGACAATAATCCCTAGATAACGCGTTTAGGCCGATTATGTCATGCATCTGGACCCAGTCCTTCATTTTTTAAAACTGATTAGAGCTAATCCAGTTTTAGTTTCTATGGCAACCGACGTCTTTCTATAAACGTAAATCCCGGATAAGCACTTATCTGCCTTCCAACAGCATAATCGTGCACGGTGTAGTGCAGTGTAAGATTAGTGTAAGTGGCCAAGATAAATATTATTTTCCTTAGATGAGAGTATGTGGACCGCGTGGCACTAATGAAATAGTAGAAGATAATATAGGTAAGTTGTAGTGCTTGGGAACGAGGTTATTCCGGGCGAAAGCCCTTGGAATTAAATTCGGAAAAATTAATTTCCGACCTCGCTGGGTCGTGGGTTCGAATCCCAGCGAGGTCGGAAATTAATTTTTCCGAATTTAATTCCAAGGGCTTTCGCCCGGAATAACCTCGTTCCCAAGCACTACAACTTACCTATATTATCTTCTATTATTTTCCTTAGATACCTTCATATCTGAATGGGTTGGCTTACACGTTACCCATTTCTTTCTACAGGTCAGAAATGGCTTTATTGTACAATGATCGCTCCGTACTTGAAAACCATCATCTTACCGCGGCATTTAAACTATTACAAGATGTGAGTTATTATTATTAACTAATATTATTGATATTTAATCAATGAAATAACAAAAGAATAGTTTCTGCTCTTGACTTCTAAGAACAATGCTCAAAAATGAAACGGTTATCTATTCAGTTGGCTTTAATGATATTCTGTTTTTGAGATCCCTAGATGCACATGCTTAGATATGGGGCCGCAGAATCGTTTGTTTTCGCCAGCCAACAAAAATGCCACCGTTTACCCTTCCATCACCACCTACCAGCAATAACAACAAATTCAGAAAGCGCAAATATACTTGGCCTTTTAAAATAGTTCTTCAATTTTCCTCGACGCTTCTTGTCATTACTTTCTTTGTTTTGTTTTCATTTTAAATTGATATCGTTTTGTTTTCCTTATCTTCCAAACGCGCCGCGTGGAAGTAGTCCGAAGATTCGACACGCTCTACGCGTGGTACTGGCAACCCAACATGACACCACAATATATGGACTGTCGAGCGGTTTTTGATCCACATGTATTTGATTAAAACTTTATCTCTTCATATTTAGACTTACCGAAAAGCTAATATATTAATCTGATTTCTTACTTAAGGGATTTTGTTCTAATCTCTTCACAGAATGACCGAAATATTTTAGCAAATCTAAATGACAATCAATACAGGTAAATCGGCGTGACTTCCAGATGCCCCATCTGCTGTATTTATTAAAGATTGTTAGCGATGTAAGGTGTATTCTAGGCTTTGTCCCCATCTTCTGACGTCTCTTCCATCGACAACCATCTTTGCGCAAAGTTTGGTCGACTAGAGGTCTAGGTTGCTGAAGATTCTAAACTCTCCCCGGGGCATTAGGGGCTGATGTGCGACCTATGGGTTCAACGGTGTTCCACCACAGAGGTTTTATTTTTACTATCCAGCTGCACGAATCTTGATACAAATTCGTCAATAGATTCGCAACTATCTTTGGCCCAACTTTGCGTGAATTCCATCACGCTTTTCGTAAAGCTTAATCCTTAGGATTGACATATTTTTAGATAAAGCGGATTGGTTAATAATTAATTAGGTTCCTCCAATTCTCGGTATGAAAAATTATCAATCTGGCCATGATGTGATCGATAAGTCTTCGAATCCAACATTTGGCATTGGTTTTTTCTTAGTTATAAAAAATAGAAGATTGCGTGTTATTTCTCGGCATTTTTAAATTAGATAGTGAAAGGTCGGGTTGAGAATGTTAAGTTTACTGATTCTACAGTAGAATCAATCAAAAGTCCTCTTCGTATCAGACTCATGTCAGTTGGCTTGTGTGTCATGACATATTTCTTTTTGCTCCTGATATAGGGGTGGGGGGTGGGAGAGCATGCCACCTATATAATCTATAAACAATAATTAGCGTATACAATCTATTGCAAAATCAGTCAGATTGAACACATAGATTATAGAAGCAAGACCGCAATGGTACATGGGAAGTATGTCTTAGATGTATCCAGTGGTACGACACATGGAATTAATGTTCGTCAATTGTTGCAGTGACAGAAAGCATAGAGTCTTTTAACACATTTAATATCGACTATGTAACTCGAATAAATACATCAGAGGATAATTATGTCATTTCCCAATTCTCAGCTTCTGTGTTCGATGTTTTGAGCCCGACAACGATTTTGCTAATGAATCACAGGTAGCCCAAGCTTGGTTTCTGTGGTGTCCTGTTATAAGGAAATGTATGGGGAATCATCAAAAATTTCAATAAAATCATTGAAACGTGAAATAAAGCCTCGAAATTTTACCCGATCATTGAGAAATAGCACTTCTTTCGCTCTGCGTGGTTATTTTTTGAATTTAGCCTTTAAAAAAATCCTTAAAACGGGCTAAATTCAAAAAATAACCACGCAGAGCGAAAGAAGTGCTATTTCTCAATGATCGGGTAAAATTTCGAGGCTTTATTTCACGTTTCAATGATTTTATTGAAAGTTTTGATGAATCTCCATACATTTCCTTATAACAGGACACCACAGAAACCAAGCTTGGGCTACCTGTGAATGAATGTATACATTTCCAACCCCTGACCTCTTAATGAGGATCGGATATAACCTAATTTTTATCTTATTTCACCAGTGGACTTCGGTCTCTTGTGATCGATATGGTGCTAGCAACAGACATGACGTCCCACTTCGAACAGCTAAGAACTACAAAAGTTGCTTTAGTTGGAGGAAGGTAAAAATAAATCGATCTTTTTCATACACCTATTCTCTGAAGCATGATGACGTCACTCGCCACGGTCATGGCACAGAATGGTTAATCACGGGGCGTACATGTGTGCGGTCACAAGTAATATATTTCCTACAATCAGACTTTCGTATTTTTGGTCAGTTGACTTTTGTTTCTAGCTATGAATAAGTGCATCATTCTTGTGATTATTTTCCAGTCCAATAGAAAATAGCGAACTGCTACAGTTGATCTTACACGTAGCGGATATCAGCAATCCAACCAAAGACTGGCAAATACACCAGCAATGGACACAAAGAATTATGGAAGAATTTTTTACTCAGGTAGGCATCCACGTCAGAACCAATTTAATGAGGCTGGGAACCATATTGCCGGTTTTCACATGACGTCATCAAAACATGAAAATCTAAACTATAGATCGTATAAAGACATTTCTAAAGTATGTTTTAGAAGTCAGTTTTATAAGTCACAAGAAAAAATCTCGAGTCATTTCGATGTTTGGTTCCCGAGTTATGAAGGTTGAGTTTGTTTCACACAATACCGTCACGTCTATCCAAATAGCGATGAAAATATTAAAACAATTTACTTTAGTTGAAAGATTTTTCGTTAGACACGTTCAAAATATCTATTTAAAGTATATTTAAGTGAAATGTAGTCAAACATATTAACTATTCCATTACTTTAAGCCTTTGGAGTTTCGTGCGCCATGATGGTGTACCAACTTGGAACACCAAGATGGCCGCCCCATACATTTTAACCAAAAATTGCGTCATGTTTACTCGCCTATAGTTCCGCAACGAAATGCTTTACAGCCTTAAAATTTGGCCAGAATATGTAGTTTGGACCGCTTTACAAGAATATATAACTTCTATTTCATTATAGTGCGAATTTACGCTTTTGAAATTTATGATGACGTAGGTGAAAACCAAGAATACAACGGTTGGGGCATGCGGGCGTCACGGTAACGAAGGGTCAACAAGACATGTGTGCGTGCGTCAGGGTCACGGCGCGGTAACGCAAACAACAATCTTAATGGTATGCGCAACAAGACATGTGTGCGTGTGCCTCCTTTTTTGCCGGGTATTTAACCTCACTAGATTGGTTCTACAGATGTCTTCATTGCTGTATCGTGATCGTGCCGTGACCGACTAGGAATGCGTGCTCCACGGTTACCCCGCACAGTAATATTCGAACCAATCACGCGGCATGGCATCGTTGTGGCATAAGGACATGTCCATTATACAATATATACCATAAAAGCAATCTTCACGTCTCCTTAATCTAAAATCATTACTACTAGCTTTAATTCTTAATCAATGTTTTAAATCGTTTTGTCGGGTACACATTTATACCATGTGGACTTTGTATCAAATGGTTTCCTAAATAAGCTTTGAGCGCAAATAAAACATCCACTTCATAATCTTGAATTAGACGCCGATCAAAAGATTCCAGTGCGGAGAAAAGATAATTTTTATCTTCCTTTCGGCAATTTATTGGTTGTAAATGAAAACGTTAATGCTTTTTTTCATTCTCCTGTATTATGACTGGACTTCATGAAAACTAATCATTGAATTTGTTGAAAACCGGATCCTACGTGCGGTGTATTAACCAACACAATACTATTTGAACAAAGATTATTAACATTAATTTAATTTCTGAACATGTAAAGGGCTTAGGTCTAGTAATAATAAGTTAGGTCTATACTGGAAAGTTCATTCATATTCCGTTTTTTTATCGATAAGTTTAAGTATTATTTATTAGAAAGGGTGTAAGATCAAAATTTCATTACATAGTCATCTGTTTCGTTTGTTTCTGTTTATCAGCCGCTATCTTTATGCGAAGAAACGTCTGGATTCATGGTTCGAGTCTCCTCAGTTAATAACAATAGTAACTTTATTGAGCCCTTTACATAGAATTCCAAAGTGCTTTACAACATTATCAAAAATAATATACAAAAAAATAAAATGTATTGACAACTAAGAAAACTAATAAAAGAAAATTCCAATTCTCTGAATTGAAAACTCTGTTCATGGCCAAATTCAAACTATATATTATTTGCTTATGATATTACTTAAAATATAAGGAAAATGCCTTTAAATGCCTTGAAGACAGACAGTTACTGAAAGTGCAGAAGTCCATGATAGAAAACTACAGTGGAAGTATGATAGCCTCCGGCCCCGGAGAAATAACTTTAACCGTACTATAGCCTTCCAGACAACAATCGGATGACCGCTCATGAATCTTCGTAAAACTCACTGACCGTTATTGAGTCAGAAGTTTGACTTTCGACTTCCATTTCCAGCTAGTGACAGGCAAATCATTCCAACGTTAACCTCTAATTTTAATTGATGTCCTAGGGCGATATGGAGATTGAACTGGGACTCGACGTGTCCCCACTGTGTGACCGCTCCTCAACTCGTATTCCTGAGAGTCAAGTTGGTAAGTCATGGAATAACCTCTTCGGATCCTTTGGGTGTTCTTTCCCAGACAGGAATAAGGTTTCTATTTTGAGTTAAATCTAAATATAATACTTGAGGTAGTGACAAGTGGTGTGACTTTAGGGAAGATAATACAGTGAGTGAGGTTTGGCATAATGGTTTTAAACCATGTGCCTTTTCCTTGAGTAACGTTAACGTTTACGTCGTTTAACATTTTACTGGCTTATAAAGTGGATATGATATTTCTACAACATACTCTTATTTCGTTTACCAGTAATTCTCAAGAAGATGGCAGTCTTTAGTCTAAGAAAACATTGCACCCCAAGTCAAATGTCTCCATTACAGCTTTTCTCAATCATACGCGCGCGAAATCGTATGATTTGCTGTCCCGAAAAACTTCGAGTAAATCAGTACCGCTTGAAAGGTGGATTTTCATTGCTCCCTAAGTACAGTACCGCTTTTGTAAGGTTAGGTTTAGTGCTATTGTTTGGATGACAAATCATGTAACTCGTTCCGAGCGGTACGGGCTGGCTCCAAACTTGGTCTTGGTGGACGTCAGTCGAAGTCGAAAGAAACTTTGTATTTCCCGACTATGTCATGGAAACACTTTGATTGACGTCCACCAAAACCTTATTTTATCGAAATAGAAAATCATACGATTTCTCGTGTTTGAATGGGATGCGCTGTAAATGTGAATGTCAAGTTTTTCCAAAAAGAATTTCACAAATCGTGATTAGTCCAATGGAAAGTCAACAAAGAACTATCTTTCTTGCATGCCACTAAGACCAACTTCATCATCTCTATCAGGATTTATTGATGTCATAGTGTCGCCAGCCTTTGAAGTATGCAGTGAAGCGCTGGAAGTGTTCCTGCAAGAAAACTCCACCCAGACCAATGTCGACATGTCACGAGTTCAACCCTGGTCAAAACCTTTGGCTAATAATAGAAGGAAATGGAAGGAACAGTTCCAAGTAATCAACAAAGGTCAGTTGGCTAATGGTTTTCTACATCAACATACGGTATATTAATTGGAACATTCTAGATTCTTTGATATTTTGAGCCTATATTTAATTCACTGATTGGAGAAAACGAATTGGTGGCTTGACAAGGTCATCAAGGTTGCATTTTTGAAGCTTGTTCTTGTGACAGACTTCTGGCATTATTTTGGACTCCAGTTCTAGAAGTTTCCTGCGAATAACACCAAAATATTTCGATTGTTTTATCACACATCTTCTATATCCAGTGTTTCTCTTTAACTTGCTTTGGCGCCATTTGTGTAATTCAAAATTAAATCGGCTATGCCAGCACAAAATGAATGCTTTACGAAGGCCACAATCAAAGTCTTTTCTTAATTAATAAATCGTCTATTTTCGAGAATGCATTATCGGTGGGCTGGACATTGACCTTGGGTACGTACCATAACGTACTCATTTCCAAATATAAAGCCAGTCAGTCATCCTCATGACAAGCAGGGCAAACATGATACTGTAGGTGAGGATCCGTCTTAAAATAGTACTCAAATTAAGAAAGGATATCCAAATTGGAAACTTAAGTTCTTTTTCATTGCTAAAATTTGGAATATTTTTCTTGTTGGGGGTGCGGGTGCGGGTGCGGGTGCGGGTGCGGGTGCGGGTGCGGGTGCGGGTGCGGGTGCGGGTGGGGTTGAGAGGGGGGAGGGGAGGGGATGCAGCACATCACAAAACAGTTCAGCTCTCCCTACTTGCCTTACCTATACTTCTTGTCTAAATTTCCATTTTGATTTTGATTCATTATGATAATGATAACTGTAATGCTTGTTATTCTTATGTCTATTCGATTCACCTACTAATCTTCTTAAATCTGTTTATTTTCCACCTATCCGCATCCATACACTACCCTCTGCAGATGGTCGGACGGGGTCTACTCTTAGTGTGTGCAGTAAGAACTCCACTTCAAATCTTCAGGACTTGAATCAAGATGAATCAACACTCGGTAGACGTAGCCCTTGGGGCAGCAGAACTCACTTAACGCCTATTATTTCATGACATCTTGAATGATTACACCGAGCAGAATGCCTAATGTGGACATTACAATGCACGTGAGAATGCGATGGGATTGCATGCGTGCATGATTCATCATTGAAACACGCCTGGTTAAATGCATGGAGATACAAGCGCTGTGTAAGAGCGTTTAGCCAGTAAAATGTTACACCAAAGTAAACACGTAGAACACAGAAACAGCGTCACGAAGCATGAAGCATGACTAAAATGTTTCATAAGATAAATAACACGATCTTCCTCCATTCTTTACTGGGAAACTAACTCTAACTGAACAAAGTCCTGTTGCTTCATCTCGTAAAAAGTTAATTGTCTAAATGACAGAGCAAAAGTATCTTGACATTTCATGACGTAAAGACAAGGGTTATTTTTGAAGGATTTTTGACTTGTTTTTCCTGCTCAAAGATATTTGCTAACTCCATCCTTAACACGTGCTCTTGGTAAAGAATTCACTCCTTCGTGTTTTGGTCTTCCTGTGGTCTTTCTTTCACTCATTCAGTATACTCTTCAGTATATTAAGCAGGTCGGCCACGCCCCAAAGATTTCATGGATATATATCAGCTGAAAAACATGAGCCAATCATAGTTGACTGCATGTCTTGCACGTGTTTTGCTGCCCACAAGACTAACCAACGATCCTCTCTCTTTTAGATTTATAGCTCTTCGTTTCTAGATTAACATTAACTTGGACATGGTCGATAAAGTACGTTTGGCTCAAGGCGTCAAGTGTCAAATACATTACGTTTATTTTAAAAGAGATGGCTGACAAAGCTACAGATGGTATATTGATTACGGTCACCATAGTATATGTGGAAAACATAGGGAACCCATGAGGAGTAAAAACAATGCTCGTAAACAGAGTAAAGGAGTCGTAAAGGAATATGATAGCCAAAGAGTACAAATATTAAAAGCGTGCAATACTTAAATTACAATATTTAACACTAAATAGCACTAATCAAACAATGGAAAACCACAGAATTAGCATACTTTAGCAGTATTTAGTACTATTTAAGGTGACGTGTTTGTACTCTAGCGCCGTTTCATTTCATTGGACGTTGAGTGAAATTCTTGTATTTTACTTTTTTACATTTGAAAAAGTTCGCATTGGGGAAAAATATTAGAATAACATTGAATAAAAAATTGAATAATTTTTAGATAATACAAATATAAATATGACGCTTAGACGTGTTGTGTTACGCGT
Organism: Actinia tenebrosa; assembly: GCF_029948245.1. Classification (NCBI taxonomy): domain Eukaryota; kingdom Metazoa; phylum Cnidaria; class Anthozoa; order Actiniaria; family Actiniidae; genus Actinia; species Actinia tenebrosa. The sequence continues at coordinate 3,821,957 of NW_028292581.1, read as the reverse complement.
TGTTCTGATTACTAATAAAAGGGGAAAATAAATTTTGATATCGCAAATCAAATACCTTTAAGTCATAATCACGTGTCGTTCGGCGTTTCCAGGGGCATGGGAAATAAGGTGCATCGTAGCCTAGTTTTGAGAGGCACCGTCCTTGTAATCGTACAGTGCTCTTTGTCTTGATCTCCAAGCCTTTGGGATGGGCAAAAGGCTTTGTCGATTAAAATAATACACTACTTTGATAATGCTAATTTTCTGTTCCAGCTTACTCATGGGGCAATCCCGTGCCCGCATCCCTCGTTTCTCGGTGCTGACCAAGAGGAAAGTGGGCTCTGGTTACGATATCAACTTAAGGGGACAAAATGGTGTGGCATGGCCAAGTTTTGTCTTACTAATTCAACAAATGTCTGTAATATTTCAGACAAGGGTAACACATTTACCAACAACATTTCTTTTCGTAAGAAATATTTAACGAAGGAAGCGATTGCATTGAGATCCACAATGCATTGCGGTCGTGGTTTGGCAATTTGCTTTAGCAATGCTTTTAAGTAGGTAGTAATTGAAATAAATGCCCGAATAATGAAATAAAAATCTAGGTAATTAACCTAGATAAGACTAGTATAGATGACTGTGCTTGGTCAGGTACCCGAGGGAGACCAGTAGAATACCTGTATGTTATAGTATAAACACGTTCGGGTCTGTATCTACCAACTACTCTACATCTATACGCCTTTATACGCAACATACGTCTATGTCGAACTTCTCAACTGACAGTATTAACTCAATCTGTTGTAGCGAGGTATAAAAAGGTGTCATTAAGTGTGAAAATGACACCCTGTCATGATCAGATGTAGCAAGTGTTCATTGTCTTTACTCAAATTGAACGCATGAATTATTAACAACCCGTTAGCTTGTGTTCTATCTTACCACACACAACTTGACTGGTTTCAAACTGCGACTTTCTAATCTCGTTGCCGGTCTGGGATTATCATATTTTTGTGACAGAGATGTGCCTAAAGTATCACTCTATGATAAAGAACTGAAAACCAAACGATCTGATGTCGAAGTTCTGAAGAAAACAGTACTAATTGTTGATATTTGAAGACCAATTTGGCACGATAATAACAGCTGAGAGAAGGACGACTGGTGGTAGTTTTAAATTGATTTGAAATGACGATCGCGATGAGACGGTAATAAATGACCGTATTCAAGACAGAAGAAAAATGCAAGTCATTTGTATAAGAAAAAGATGCCTTAAATTATCTACTTCGAGTGAGTTATAAAGGAATATCTGCTTGGGTTTGAGTGTTCGGATTGGTTATGAATGACAAGAGGAATATGGTCTTTATTGCCTTATTAACCTCGATGATTCTAACCGCTGGTCATTCAACAAGTGTTTGCTTTGCTGATTTTCAAGAACAGTTGAATTGAATTCGTTTGCCGGGTGATCAGATGTCTCCAGTGCAAGGTAACAAAACGAACTAACAATTATAGAAATGCATGAAGATATAGAAATATAGATAAGTTATAGTGCTTGGGAAGGAGGTTATTCCGGGCGAAAGCCCTTGGAATTAAAATCGGAAAAATTAATTTCCGACCTCGCTGGGAATCGAACCCACGACCTTCGGAATTGTACTACCGATGCTCTACCAGCGGAGCTAGAGGTCAGACTAAATTAATTTCCGACCTCGCTGGGAATCGAGTAGAGCATCTAGAGCATCGGTAGTACAATTCCGAAGGTCGTGGGTTCGATTCCCAGCGAGGTCGGAAATTAATTTTTCCGATTTTAATTCCAAGGGCTTTCGCCCGGAATAACCTCGTTCCCAAGCACTATAACTTATCTATATTTCTATATCTTCATGTATTTCATTTAGTGCCATGCGGTCCACATATTCTCAATTATAGAAATGTATAAGTCAAAATTACAAATATATCACTATTACAAAATTCCATTGACAAACATTTAATATCTGTGCTTGCACATTAAGTATAAATAAGTTTGCCGTCTTCATTTTCAGGATTCTTCCTTAATGTGTACAAACAAGTTTGCATTGTTCTTATCACCGTGACAACCTTCCTGTATCTGTACTACGCATGCTCAGTGATTCACTTCGAGCGCCATCACCGGCTCGACATTCAACCACCAATCAAATCCAACCAAAGAATCTGCAAAGACGTTCTCAGTTCTGCTACTGAAGGCCGTTGGAAATTACGGCTACACACATCAACAACTGCCTTAGAAGCTCGTAGGCAACTGGACATGATTCTTCGTCAACGGAAAGGTTGGCCGAGGACGCTCTGGCATGGCGATCTACGGTGTGGCTGGGAATACCCCTTGCCAAGACCCAATTACATCAACTCATCTGGATCAGTTATATTTGATATTCAAGGACAATGTGATCCACAGTCAGATGCACCCTGCTGTAATGGCGTCAAGGGGTGGTGTGGAATTGGGACCAGTTTTTGTGAATGCAAGAATTGTATTGATTTTAGGAACTATCTTCCAGCAGAGCTTTCTGATTGGAAGCCCAGAAGTGGTTGCTTGGTAACCAGCTTCTCACAAACCAGAGCATGCGCGCTCATAAATGACCGCATGTCGTACATTACTTTCATGGGAGACTCGCTGGTACGACATTTATTCTCATCCGTGCTGTTAATTTTGACAAATGATTTCAAACACGGAGCACTCAAAAAGACGGCGCTTTCGAAATTCAAGAAATTCTGTCGTGGAGACAGCCAGTTCATCGATAGCATGTGCCACGTGTATATAGCGATGAGATGGAAAGACATATCAATGCACCCTACGTTTTGTCCCCAAGCTAATCCACTTAAGTTTAAGCTAGACTTTATCGAGGCCTACAACATCAAGCATGCACCTGTGGCACTTAAGATGGTCAAACGGCAGCTCTCAAGACGAGGGTCTGTGATGTTTATTGGGATCGGTATACATAACAGTTTTAATGCTAGTTTGGTCATCGAATCTTATCTTGAACCGATCGTAAAACTCTTGTCTAAGTCACGTAATGGATGGCCACACCTTGTATGGCTGACTACCCATTCTGCGGGACCCCTGAAGCCGCGTTCGTACTACCAACGACAAGGAAACCATGCAATACTCGCATATAATTCAAAACTGATCGAATACTGCAGGAGGGTTAACATAACGGTGTTAGATACGTTTAACTTGACCCAAGGGGTACATAGTTTTGATGGTACTCATTATGGCTTTGGGGTAAATATGATGAAAGCGCAGGTCGTATTGAATTATTTGAGAGAAAAGTTTGGTTCTAAAACATGACTTAGCGGAGTAAAAACCATTAGAGTCGAAAGACAACGGTGCCGTTAACAATGGATGCTAAAAAGAAATCTTTTGTTAAATGGCACCAACGCTCCCCGAAAGGAAGCGATGATGTAACCCCGGTCCAATCGAAGAATGAGCGAATGGGAGGTCTTCTCTTGTACATTAATTTGTCTCGGTGATTTTTGGGTGTTTCGAAGCCAAATAATCTACCCGGAGCCCAGCCACGTTATTCGTAATACTGATTTACAGAAAATTGTAAATAAATGTGTTTTTGGTACGAATTTTTGTTTTGAATAAAAGTTTTTAAAAATGGCACCCGTAATTAAGTTGTTGTTCTACACATAAGGGAGCTTTCATTTATTAGTGCATTTATTAGTTATTTTGACAAAGTGGTTGGGGGGGGGGGGGGTATCACATATTGAGGGGGTATTGAGAACTATTTCAGTGTGATGAAAGGGATTTATGCAATTTGCCTCTACCATGATTTTGCCAACCCAATAGCCCAATATTGTATATTGCTTAAAGGGGCACTTGGATGAAAACGTCCCGATTTTTGAAAGTCCGAATAATTGAAGTATTTGAGGATATATGACTCAATTATGATTATTTAAACCAGATTAGTGAACATTTTAGCCTGGGAGCCACTTGCTATTGAGATATTTTGGTTCAAAAGCAGAAAGAACAATAGGGTTGAGTAAAGGACTTCATTTTCTCCAAATTTAGATGCTGAATAAAACTGATAATTTTTATCCGCTACATTTTACTGTTAAGAAAGTATGTTGCTTGGCTACTATTGGGGTCATATAGATACGTTTAACTAAGTTTAAAGTCATTTCCAATTTTTATCCATTTTCATCCAAGTGCCCCTTTAACAAACGTCTAGGTTAGTTCCTTTGTGTTTCACTAGAATGTTCAAGATAAAAGTGAATCTGCCAAAGAAAGTTAAAATTTCTGCAAATGACATGATTCTGTATCAGAATTATAACTCTCTTCACGGTGGGCATGATTTCTATTATGTTGTCATGAATTATTAATGAGTTTGTTAAAGTACGATATTGCGTGTATGAATCGGAGAATAAATACCTAAAAAGATAGGTCATTTTGGTGCACCAGAAATATAGCCGTTTCTAATAGAAAGAAAAGAAGACATACTAGAACAGCCCAGTACATTGAAGTAAAAACATAGCAAATACTGTTCTATGGTACAACTTGCATAAACGATGAAGCTTTAGCGAAAAGTACGGAAAAGCCTTGAAAACAATAAGGCCTTAAAAGCACTAACCTTAGAATGACTCCATGTCTTTCTCCAGTAAAGCTAGTATTCTAGTCCTTGCTATATTCAATGTTATAGTGAAATAAGGACACAGAATATCGAGTTAGCTGTAACACGTCATTCTCGTATACAAGACCAGCAAGAAGCTAGCTACTGAAGCTAGCCGGAGCAAGCTTAGCAAAGGCATTGAAATGAATGCTATTCACACCTCGGGAAAAAATTGCTAAACCAACTGGAAAAAAATAGGTGGACATACTAAACAATACGATGATATGTTAATAAATGTCACGATATTGAAAACGGCAACCGAAAAAATGCGTTGTCAGAAATAACTGACTAAGAATCGAAAAGGTTCGTGTTAAAGCGCCATTTCCACCGACACCACAGATCATCGCGGATATATACACGCTTTGCAAAACGAAAATGTAAACGAGGAGCCTGGAAACGAGTTTGCACGAAAGCGAGGTCGGTCAGCCCTTGTTTGGGACTGCGGCGGCTTTTCCCTGGAAGGAAGCTCGCGTTTTGATATAAAATGAGCTCTGATTCAAACAATCCAAAGCTTTTAGAAACAGATATCCCCGGATCGTCACTTGGTGGAAGAGCTCCAGCTAATCTGAAAGTAGAGGAACTCAAATTCTGGCTAAAATGTAGAGGAGATCCCGCTAAAGGTCTGAAGACGAAAGCCCAGCTTGTCAAACGGTAAGACAACAACAACTCAACCTACGTTTAATTGAAACAAGCTTGTATTATTGGCAGCGAAAGAAAGAAAATAGACAAATCGTGAATGACATAACAGATCTAAATAAATATTGAATTCAAATTGAAAATTTAAGAAATATCTGGAGTTAATTTGACTCGTTTGACTCAATTCGATTGAAAGTGAGATATCTCACCTATAGTTGTGTTCGATAGGCGGCCGCTGTCGACTTTTACATGAAATGACACTTTTCATTTGATATAAGACTTAATATAAAAACCCTCCATTTATTTTTAAGGGTGGAAGAGTACATCAAAGCAGGAAAAGACAAAAATATTGTAGATCCGGACGAAAACAAAGTGTATACGAAACGTAAACAAAGACAGAACAAGTTGAATTCGATTCAAACTCCATCTCAACACAGCCCTAAGAAAGCCAAGTTTCCAGATGATGGTTGGTCATCTAGTTTAAAGCGGATGCCACCTTTTAACCGTGCAGAAATGGATGCACATATTACAAAATCTGGCAAAATTATCGATCCTCAAAGTAAAGGGCATTCTCTTCCAACTGGGCTTACAAAAGCGAAAACGTTTTTGGCGGACGAGTATCTGAAAGAGATAAAGGCTGCAAGCGACAATGGGTACTTTTATTTTAAATCGCTATGTCATCATAGCTTTAGAAAAAATGAACCTCCACACAAATTGAAAATAGCTCTTGATCTTATAACCGCTGAAGTCATAGAAGCATGTTGCACTTGTGTAGCTGGCAAAGTGGGAATTTGTAATCATGTTTTAGCTCTGATGCTTAAGCTTTGTAAATTTTCATTATATGCATGCAATGATATTAAGGATCTGGACTCAGAGGATGATGTGAATCCTCATGTTGCCTGCACCTCCAATCTTCAAGTATGGCACAAAACGGGACGAGGTGATAAGATAACACCAAAGCCAATCATGGAAGTCATGGTTAAGAAACCCAAATTAGATGATTCCACAGCAAATAGACCAGGGTTGAAATGTCTTTTATATGAGGCCCGAGGTAACCTAAAATCTCAGTTGAAAGACGAAAAGAATTTAAAAGCTGACCTGATGGCCATTAACCCTAACATGCCTTTAGCTCAAATCCTGGATACAACTGCAACCCCTGAATTGAAAGAAACAAAATTTGGCAAAAGTCCCTCTGGTTCCATTGCAAGCTACCAACTTCAATTCACAGAGTCAAATTTTAAAGTGTTTTGTGATTTGGAATCCATACCAACCATTATACATGAAGATATGAGAGATCTTCCTACAGAATACCCTAAATTCCCATTTAACCCAACTGAGCCATACAAATTACCAGACCACCTTGAACAAAAGGAAGTCAACTTACTTACTTACCTCTTGGTTGATGCAGATAAATTAAATGACATTGAGAAAAAAACTCGTAGCCAATCCACATCAAATGAATGGAAAAATGAGCGAAGATTTAGATTTACTGCATCTAATTTCAAGAAAATCTACATTAGACAAAGAAATCATGAGTCACTTGTAAACAGTTTGATCAATCCCACCCCAATTCATTCATATTACCTTGAACATGGTAAAAGATATGAGCCTATTGCTTTAAGGCAATATCAAAGATATATGTACTCAATTAGAAGACCTGTGGTGTTATTCAAATCAGGCCTAGTTGTAGATATGGATGCACCTTATCTTGGGGCTTCTCCGGAAGGCAAAGTAATTGAAGTAACTTGTGGAGATCAGCATGGTTTAGTAGAGATCAAGTGCCCCCACACAAAATTCCATGTGACTCCCCTGGAGGCATGTTCAGACAAAACTTTCTGTTGTGAGGAAGTTGATGGGAAGCCAAGGCTCAAGGAGAACCATGAATATCATTACCAGGTGCAAGGACAAATGGGAGTAAGCAAGGTGAAGTGGTGTGACTTTGTCATATATACTAATGTAGGAATGAGCATTCAAAGAATCCCATTCAATGATCAGTTCTGGGACACAGTTAAAGACAAAATGACAGGGTACTTTTTTAACAAGTTTATTAAAACAGCAGCTGAAGAATTTTGCAAATTAAGAAATGATTAGGACTGTAATTGGACATTTCAGTATTGTTCAAATATTTAAAATCAATTTAACATTTCAAGGGCTTTCATATTGTCAATGGTTTATTACTCCAATTATGAATTAGTTTTACTTCAAGTTTAATTTACTGTTCAAATTATGATACTTGAAGAATAGCCCAAATGGGGGCCAAAGAAATGAAAGGAAATGCAAAGGAATGAAAGAAACTAGGATGCTGTAATCCCAACAATATACAACTGTAATAGCATGACTGTTTTGTGTTCTATGAACTTGCATGGGATACAATAAGTATCAATACCTCATAATTACAATATTTCATTGTAAGTTTATAATAGTAATTTGTTTGTTTCTTTTTGCATCTGGACTTTAATAAAGTATCACAATTAGTAGTTATTATCGTCATCATTTCTATTTAGCTAAATAAAATGAAAGACTAGTTTACTTGACATTGGTACACTCACTGGTGTCATTGGCAAAAGTGAATAGTTATCTCATGATTTTGTGTTGATTACCTACCAGATCAGTACATTTAAAGTGATATCTATTTCACACATATTGTGAATGACACTATTGGCTAAAATATTTTTGTATTATAATCAATGTTATTACACTTTAGGCCTACAGTAGTTTATACATCAAATATCAATTATAATAATATATTATAATATAATATATATCATATATCAAGTGTAATTACCACCAAAGAAGACAACCTATCATCAGTTTGTGATGCATTTGGCACATATGTCTACATTGGAAATTTGATGTATAAACTATACCCTACTCTTTCTTGATTATGAAACACAGTCTACTAGACTGAAATAAGAGGATTACGGGCATTACACAGGAATGCACACACAGTCCACATTTGATTAACCAGTCCTATTAAACTCAGTGGTACTTCGCCATCCCAAATGTGGTAGTTCTTGATCAAGTTAATTGCCCTCTCTATATGGATGCGCACACTAGCAATTTGCTGGGTTTCAATTACATCTTCCTTTGACATTTGAGCCTCTTCTCCAAGAAATGGGGGGTAGTTAATGGTCACTCCTAAGGGAAGAATATCACCAATAGTGAAACCCTTATCTGCCATCACTGAATCTCCATCATCAAACTTTAAATCCAAAAGCCCACTTCTTGTAACAATCTCTCGATCTGATATGCTTCCTGTGTAAAGTTGACTGATGAACGTGATGGCACCATTTGGCGCAATACCAATCAGAGCTTTGAAGGTAACATGATTCTTGTAAGAGCTAAATAGTTCAGAGTTAAGCAGCAGTCCACTTGGCATTTGACAACGGATTTCAGTACAGTCAATGATGACCCTTGTCTTAGGGTACTTCTCCTTAAAGATTTCTGGCATTTGTTTATTTACAATTTCCCTGGATGGCCAAATATTAATTTGTGCAAACTTTAAATACATATAATTTATATATGTTCCAAACAATCTACTGACTGTTGACTGGGAGACTCCAAAAAGGTGAGCTAAATGCAGCTCAGCAAATCCCCTTCTCAGTCTACATAGTGCAAGGAAAAATTCATCAATGACTGTCAGTTTTCTCGGTCTGCCAGATTTTGTTTTCGTAGTGTTTTCAGATAACTCATCCTCCTCTTCATCTTCCTGGTTTTCATAGAAGTCAGCAGTAGCATCCTTGTTCTTAGTTGAGTAATACCTCACATTTTCCCCTTTGTCTCCAGTGTTCAAAAACTTAAATATTGACAAGAATGTCTTATAGTTAGGTAAACCTGTATAAAAAGCTATGTTTTCATCTGACTTGAAATTATCTAGCTTAAAAAGCTTGGTTTCTGCATCACTTAACTTGTTCTCGAGCAGCTGGCATTTCTTTTCCAGTTCCTCTTTCTCAGCTTCACGGTAAAACACAGTCTCCAGAGCATCACCACGCTCTGACTGGAGTTCAGCCATTATCTTCTTGTTGGTTTCTAGCAGTCGGCGATTTTCGATTTGAAGTTCGATAAACTGACTTTGGATGTCCGATAATTGCTTTTCTAATTTTTCTTTGTCTATTTTGGCTTCAATAAGCAATTCTTCTACTGTGGGCTCACAAATATGATCCACAGACTCTCTAGTCGAAGCTTCTAGATCTGGTTCGATGGCTGTTGAGGGATGTGGAGGTGTTTGACGATTAGTTGGCGACTTTCTCTTTCGTGGAGACTGAACAGACCACGCAAATTTTGATGGAATGCTTCCTGGCTTTAGTTTAACAATTCCATTAAGCGATTTCTTCATGTCCGTGGTTTTAAAATGTCTTGAACAGACTTTAGTGCGACTAGTCAGTTGAAAATCCTTTCCTGGGACTCTTCGTATCAAGTGAATCCATTTCTTACGTAAAATTGCATCCTTTGGAAAGTTGAAGAAAGAAATTTTATTTCCTTCTGCATCCCGGTGGCCCTTGAAAGTGCACTCAGGCACACAGCAGTGCGAAGGCATTGAAAACCACAAAAAAATAAGCAAAAATGCTGGCGAAATATTACAAGAACACAGTGCTTCGAGCTCTTGCTGTAAACAAACGAGGGCTGACCGACCTCGCTTTCGTGCAAACTCGTGTCCAGGCTCCTCGTTTACATTTTCGTTTTGCAAAGCGTGTATACTCAAAGAAAACCCAGTCTTAGGAATTCCAAGTTTTAATATTTTAATTTTACGATAAGTTTGAATTTTCAATTTTCTGCTTATTATTTACCAAAGTAGTCAGCCACTTTAAATTTTTTCTTTCTTTTTTCGTTACGTTTACAGGGGAAAACTTATTGGAGCAAATTAGTCGAACCAACTGGCTTCCCAACATTTTCTAAATTTTCTAAAAGCTATCATAACTTACGCTTTTGACTAAGATGGGTTTCGTGGACGCTCTCTTGTTAAATCATCACAAATCAGAGAACAAATATATCTTAGTTCTATTCAGACAACGCGTTCTCTCACAGAGCTTAGAGCAAAACGTCAGTATATTTTAAGGCCCAAGTTTTTCAAAATTTAAAACGTAATTAAAAAAAAAAACGTTTTTAAAACTTGTAATTCAATACTATTCATCGAAAAATGGGTGAAAACCAATGTCCTGATGAATAGTATTGAATTGAATACACTCAGCTAGAGATGGAGGGTCTCATGCTTACTCCACTTCAGCTTGTTTGATTTTTAAAATCCATCACGACTGTCATATGTTACGATTACATGCAATGCATTTTCTCAATTGCCGAACATCGACCCTCCCTGGTTCAACAGTAGTGTTTTTAAACACTTGTAAGACTTTAAAAAGTCTTACAAGGTCTTCCTGTGGAAAAAGTGCTCTCTCGTACCTAGTCCGTTCCGTCGAGATTTGAACAGGGATATCGCTACTCTACAGAGCAACCAATCCCGTACCCAGAGCCTGCGTTTCGTCTGGCCCGCGGCGAAGAACGAGGACTCTGGCACGATTCATTTTTTGGCGCATGCGCAATTTTCCGAAGTGAAATATATTCAATGTAAATGTTTCCGATCAAACTTAAAATTCTTATACCGGATCCAAGAAATCCTGGTCTCAAAATATGGATTATGCCAGAGCCCTCGTTCTTCGCCGCGCACGCCAGAATAAACACAGGCTCTGTGTACGAGATTGCAGAGCAATGTGATCTGTGCGCAAGCGTATCAGGGATTGAATCGAATATTACAAGTTTAATAGACCTCTTGCAATCAAACCTAAACAGTCGGTACCTTTTATATTTTTGACTGGCGGTAGCTTGCAACTCGGAGACACAGAGTTCGCATGTTCATGAAAAACGCAGTAAATGCCTAGTGTTTTGTGTACCGATGCTAATGGTCTTATCTGACAGTTTTTCTAGAATCATATCTAGATGGCCATATGTTTGAGGTTGTGCGGGCGGGTGAAAAAGAAATAAAACCATGTGAGAACAGAACAGCTGTTTGTTTTTCATACGCAAATCCTGACAATATAAGGCCCTTTCACAAATCCATTCTCAATCTTGGGTCAAAACAAACTAATTCCTTTCCCTTGAGCCGATTGAAAAGGAGTCTATACGTGGATCATTGAAACCAGTATTCTTTGTATATGTTTAGTCTCTTGTTCAAAAAATAAATAAGAGAACGAGGGAAGGAAAAACAAGCACATTTTAATAACACAGCAAATCCACACATTATCTTGTCCAATGTTTTTCCAGTTACCGCACCTTTTATTACTGACTATCTTTCTCTTATATGATGTTCTCCAGTGAAAATAGCATTGCAAGAACCAAGTGACGTATTATTAGCGGGGGAAGAGCAATCAGAAACCGATTATCACTATAAAAACCAGGAAAGAATGAAAGCAATATATGGAGGAAACGTAACCAGGCATGCGTGGGTGGCATTGATGAAGAAATTTAAGTACAAAATCATTCATTCCTCGTCAGCTCTTACTGACGTAAGCTTATTTTTTAAAAGGAAAGAATCAAATTTATAGTTGTGTGAGGGACAACCATCCTTGCTTTACGGGGGTAGCACTTAATAGCGAGTAGCTTCCATTATCAAATTCAGTGGAATTAGACATTTTGCGGAGAGAATAAAACTGGAAAACTAGGAGAAATAAACCTCGAATGAAGGGAGACCTAACAAATTTCTTTTCTTTCTAAAAACAAAAAGATAGAGATGGTTGGGGTCGGGTTGTACGAAGGGTGGATAGCGCTATCCGACGGATAAATCTTATCCAGTGGATAAATTTGTCGATAACAGCATCGACTTATCTACTGGATAACGATTTATCCGTTTATAGATAGCACTATTGACCCTTCGTAAAACCGGGGCCTAGAGTTTAGGGATAGTCTTTGTCCATCAGTAATATCAAGCAACGGTTGCATGGATCTTGTCTCAGTAATTCAATTTGATTTATAACTACTTTGATAAGCACTAAAACCATGGCTATCAGACAAGGCATAAATTACAATATAATGATTCGATGTAAGATTCGTTAGTAACGAACATGAATTTCGATTTTATTCTATAGCTTAAAGAATAGGACACTTGCATTATGGTGTCATTTACTACCACTTCCAGACTCCCTTGCACACTTTCTTTTGTTCAGTTAATTAACACCAATTGTCTTACTATTCTCATGAGAAAATAAAAATTCGACTAAGAAAGGAGATTCGCGATTTACAGGGACTATACTAAAATCTCTTATATTTCCAAATCTTATCTCCATCACGAAGGGGGTATCCTTCCTTGGCGAAGGATTTCGGTAGTGTTAGTAAATTGAAGCCACCATGCCAACGTCCTATGTCCATCCACATAAAGAGACTTAAATTTCCTTTGACTTATAATTGAAGATATAGCAAAATAATTGAGACTTAATCGCCTATGTCAAAATCATATAATTTGAAGGTACTACTTAAATAGTAACGTTCAAATTATATGAGCAAAATAATTCCAAACGATATCAGCAAATCCTGGATTTCACCAGAAGAGTGTTGTTTGACATAGCTGCAACGTCAGATAATCCTAATATATTGTTATAGATATACGCTCAACCATGTTCATTTAAAATTCCAGGCATAATTCTGTTTATAAACCGAATTTTAGCATTTTCAAGTGTTCATTAACACAATTAGTACAGACCGGCTATGCTCTAATTTAGAACTCGTGATTCCAGTGAACATATTGATAATTTTTGAGTCAAAATTATCAGAGAAATCGTATTTTTTACACATGTATATTGGGATAACAGAAGATCCCCGTATGACTCCCTCGTACTTGTCTTCGTCTTGCTTGCTGTAACTTATGGTCTCTATGCAACCATATCTTATACCAACCCCCAAAAGCACATTTCACTGATGTCCTCAGGCGATTCTAAGACCTACAAAACCTTCAAATGATTTCGTATTTCAGACTGCTTTTTTTATTCAAAAATTTCGATTATACGATGATGTCACTACATACATCAAAAGCTAACAGTTTTACCGCGAAAGCTATATCGCCAAGCAGTGCAAATAGATAGTACAGCTCGTCGAAGGACAGTTTCATCCGCGTTGATCGGTAATTTTAAGTCACCTGGCTGACCCTGAATTGTGATGATCGACCAAAATAACGCGGTATAGCGCTTGACTGACCATTGTTATCAAACATTTTATGATAATCGTGTTTTCGTCTGGCATTCATTGATGATTCTGTAAGCGAAGCGCGTCAAATGACGCTTGGAATAAGTTGGAAAATATTTTAGCCTTTCAATTGTTTTCACATCAAGTCCTTTCGTTCAGTGCTACTTTGTTAATTGAGAAAAGAATAGGAAAACAATCCCTCAATATTTAGATTATCTTATTCTTAAGTCATTTTATTTTAATTGGACCATTAAATTAATTCAAATTATTCAGATATAAATGATTTCTCATATGATATGAAACTCTTAATGCAAATAAGGGCTTAAAAACACCTGACAATGAGAGCTATTGATTTCATTCTCATTGGAAATGGCTTTTATTTGCTCAAGATCCTCATTTTTCACACATTTTGATTCTAATGTATTTGCTAAACATTTGGCTAAATTTTCAATCCACAGAAATATTCGTAGGAAAGTCTTTCGACGGTGAGATTAAAAAGAACAATTGCCTTTTTTTAAATTCCCTTGGATTCTTACAATATTCATTTTGTTCATATTTTTATACAAATGTCTAAATGAGATTATCACTTCCATGCCGAATGTTATACAATGATAATGTCACGAAAGCTGTCAATCATGTTGCTGAGTGATACTGATTAGGGTCTGTTTTAGTCCAATAGAATTTAAGGATCGTCAGGGGTTGACGGTTCATTTCCTCGATGCAAATTTTTTATTTTAAAGCAAAACACATCTGCCTAAAAGCACTGGCTCGGAAAGTTTTCCTTCTTACAACACGACATAGCCGCTACGTTTGAGACATGGACTGGCTTTTTTAAATTTTTCAACCGAGATCAAAGCAAACATTTGTACAATAGTCATGGTATTAGTAGAAGAATTCTAAACGGCGGGATAAATAACCTGGTTTGAATGAAATGACGGAGCGCGAACCCCTCGAAGTCGAAGATACGCCGAACTACGGTGAACTGTTTAACGCCGAAGATGATTCACTCACTAGAGGCAAGAGAACGATTCAAAAACCAAGTAAGGAATCTTGGTTACACCATCTTAAGCCAGGAGTCGATATAGACCGTTCGTTGGTCGTATATAAAATATTTTATTTCTTTTATTTTGCGGCGATTGGTTCCCTACAGCCGTACCTGGCGTTATACTTCAAACATTCTCTCCAGCTGCCTGCTCATTTAGTAGGAATTGTTATAGGAATACGACCGTTTTGCCTGTTTTTCAGTGCTCCAATCCTCGGTACAATTGCTGATAAGTATAGCAAGGTTCGTGCTGTTCTCGTAGTCGCTTTATTCTCGTATATCGTATCATCACTTGTGGTTACTGTCGTACCTCCGGTCGATATGTCTTGCTTAAGTGAAGTCAACAAGAAACTTAATCTTACGGTAAATGAAACGCAGATAAATATCCACGGAAACCATACGACCAAACAAGAAAATGTCCTCAAACATGCCATCCTTAAACACAAGCAGGAAGAGAAAGCTCACGAGCACCTCGAGATCAAGGAACGCGGGAATACTGAGTTGTGGAAAGAAAACTGGATCTTCGATGTGTACAGGAAACTCGACCCAAGGACGTACGAAAAGGCTAAAGTAGTTTTCGTTGTTGTATTGACCATCACTATCGCCGGGGAACTACTTGGATCTACTTCAAATACCCTGTCTGATGTGGCTACCCTACAGAACTTAGGAAATAACCCGAATGACTATGGCGAGCAGAGACTATGGGGAGAGATAGGATGGGGGATAACGGCATTTATTACTGGGAGTATAGTGGCACATCAGTACAGTGAACAGACTGATATATGCCCCAATAAAGTCTTTGACATCTACAGGCCATTCTTCTATGTCTATGCCGCGCTCATGACCATATCCTTATTGGTCGCTACAAGGTTCAAGTTTAACGACTCCGACAAGCATATTGGCGAGCGATGTACATTGTTCAAGAGCTTAGAAGTTTTTACCTGTTTGGAATACATTGTGTTCGCCGTTTTTGCGTTGATTCTCGGCATCGCTTTCGGAACGGCAGAAGCATTTCTAGGGATCCACCTGCTTGAACTCGGTGCCACTGCGTCACTGTTCAGTGCCCTGGTTGGAGTGCAGTGTCTTTCCAACCTGACACTGTACTATGCGTCGATATACCTGATCAAAAGATTCGGACAGGTACGAATGATAGCTATTGGGTTAGTTGCGTATTCCATCAGATTCTTCTACTTCTCGATCATCCCTAGCGCGTGGCTGGTTCTACCAATTGAGTTGTTCGGTGGCTTCTGTGAGGCACTAGTATGGAGTAGCCTAGCGTCCTATGTTGGTACCCCGCCAAGAATAGGTGCAACTTTACAGGGTATTCTACACGGCCTGTACTATGGGTTAGGCAGAGGTCTTGGCCAGATCATCGGGGGAGTCTTGATCAAGTCCTACAGTGAGATGCATTTTTTCAGGTATTTTTCGTTGGTGATGTTGCTGCTCTTTTTCGCTTTCCTGTTGTTTGCACCTATACTCAACGCCAAGAAAACTATCTGGATGAACCTCTCAGGCTATACACCCGTCAACGATGAAGGAAATGAAAGACTTGAATACAAAAAGCAAGTCAAACTGTTTTGGACAGGAAAAAGGGACTAAACTCTCACCAGTAGTAAGACAAAAAAAAAAAAAAAAAAAGAAGAATTAGACTGAGAAGTTTGCAAGAGTCAAAATCAAGGTGATGGCACGCGCGATAATTTCCGCTTTTTGTTCGACAAGATAAAATTAAACTTTTCGTCTTTCGTCGTTTTCCATTTCTCACACTTTTTATGCCATTTATTCCAGGGCATTGAGTCCAGGTTATGAGTGACGTAACAAAATTTTCGCTTCAAAAACATCTAAGTTTATCATGCGTACCATCACCTTTTATCCATATATATGTACCCTTGAAGATAGGTTTGTCGGGTTTATTGAAACTATCTATCCTTGGGATTCAACAGTAACTTAAAAAAACTAATTATTTTTCTTTCAAGTTATCAATATTTTCGTTCCCATATAATACGTTCATCTCGAAAGCTAAATTAAATATTTAAATATTCAATAACTGAAAATTTAATTGAATAAAAGATAATCTCTAATATTTCAAATCACTCAATTATACTTACTCTTAAACTCATGCTATTTACGTACGAGGTCAGTTAAGGCTTTTAAATGTTCAGTATTGTGCATCGAATATCGTATATTTTTTTAGAATGCTTTGTTTAGATTTCTTTAATTAATATTCTTCCAAGCATCGTTCGTAAAAAGAATATTAAATCAAAGGCAAGCTGTCGGTCATTCCTTTATGTAAAAAAATACCTCCATTTTTGCGCCACTGATATTTTGAGCTTTCCAAAATCTACTAATTTCAGTACCATTCAATCGTCGAAAAAAACGTACTTATAAAGTATATTTTGTACAGTGAGGTGTAGATTAGTCAAAAATATATTTGGAAGTTCAGAAAATATTGATTAAAATCAAGCAACGCGGCTTTTACTTTTAGCGGTATGTCTTGAAGAGTTTGTTCTAGAAATAATGTTTATCTTAAATAATTGAATAATAAGAATAATTCATAAGAGATAACGTTTCGCGCGCATTGGTTCTCAAGGGATATAGAATCTTTGTGTAAGGATTAATGGTTTTCAACCAATAGTAGTTTTATAATTATTATAATTAATACTTATCTAAAAGCGCCATAAAATCCCGCCGAGTTCAGTTCTGAATTAAGAATAATATTTGTGAGAATCACAAAACGATCATAGAAAAAACTAGTGAAACTGAATTATTTTCAACTCAATGCCATTTAATTTGAGGGCCCCAGACGTGTTTACTGTCTTGGATAAAGCGATGCGCAAAAAAGATATTCATAGTTCATGTTGTGCTGGTCACTCATGCCTTAAAGCGGATTTTATGCGTAGACAAATGTAAAATACCATGACTACGGAATTGCTATTGTGGCACTTTTGAAAAAGATTCCGAAAAAATCAATACGTGACACTGAATTGGCTTCCATCGTTTAACAACTTTCAAATGGTTTCCAAAGAATGAATGAACGCAATTTTCTAGTCATGGTAAAGTACACCACGATTTCAGCCTCATTTGCACTGACTGACCACCCAATAAGGACCATAAGATGCTCAATTGTTACCAAATGAATTATCAAAATATACAAAGATATTTAATGTGGGTAAATATTCAGTGTTGTGAAATGGAAAGGAATACTATAAATGCCAAATAAAGTATTTTCTGTCATATTACAAGTTTTCATTATTTAAATTTTCTTCAAGAGAATATTCTTGTTTTCTTCTATGATCAAGAGCTATCGTGACACCAAGTTGTTGGTGGTCCAATCAAGTCGTCTTGAATCAGTGAGGCAGCTCCACTTCTCTCAGTCTTTTTAACTCTTACTTTATAGTTAACATTCTCACTGCCCCCCCTCCCTCTTGCGCTCGGCTCTCAAGGAGGTGGCGTAACAAGCTAATGGGTCCTTTGCAGCTCAGTAATCACATGCTGATTAATTCACTGAGAGCAAATGAATGAATATTTTGATTCCCATGGGTGAAATTTACTGGAGAGCAAACACTTTCTACAACCTGTTTCGAGAAATCGTAATAAAGCGGCATTTGTATCACACTGGTCACACACCGTTTCATTCAGTTCTTTACAAGTAGCTAAAAAGAATCACCAAGTTAAAATAAAAACGAAAAAATTGTTCTCCAGTACAGACACGTGACCGAAGTAGCATCTTACCACGCTATTCATTATCACTTTTATGATCATTTCCTGAATAAAAAATGCTTAAAAGGTTAGGTTACAGATAGTATTTTCTGATCTTGAATTTTTTTCTGGCGTATCCTTACACGCTAAAGTAACTTCATCCAACTGGAAAGAGAGCTACTTATGTTTATTTGTAAATTTGTATTAATTATGAATTTGTAGTAGTGTTGGGATATTTGTCATAATCAATGTGGAATGCAACAAATCCGAAGGGCATGAAACATATTTTTAATTGTATGTAAGATAATTTAACAGCAACTCCTATGAAAGCGTCTAAAATCCCGGGGGGGGGGGGGGGGGGGAGGAGGGTACTCCCCTATATTCGCTATACGGATACGTGCCGCCAAACAGGGTATGGTTTTCAGCGACTCTACTCTGGAACAGGGTATAATCGTACATTAACGTACGTATAACCAAACCGTCCTATTTTTCTCGTATCTCCTGCTGTCAAGGTTAATTTTTCTGGAAGGCAGATGATATATTATTAGGTCATTGTTTATGGTTTTCATGGCCCCATGATTTAGCGTCTCTTGGGCTCTATTCAATTCATTTATCTGAATCATACCATTCATGCATTACACTTTAGTAACAAAACCTCATTAATTACCATGAACAGAATCTCACAGTCCCTCCTCCCTGCACGAAGCAATGAAAATTAGCCAAAGAAATAATCAGTTAAAATCAAGATGGCAAGCAGTTTCTTTTTCTTTGGGAGGACACCCCTATAGGGTCTGTACTGTGATATAAACACGCCAGAAGCTGTAGAGCACGAGAGAAGCACATATCAGATATCTTCCACTTGGAAAAACAACTGTTGTGTATCTAAAATACTCGAGTATTCTTTTATTTTTCCTAAGTATCGCGGTAAACAATATATTCGTAATGGGCTTGTTAAACCGAAGCCATGAATGAAAACCATTCGAGTTCAGAATGGCCATTTAATAACGAAAC
Organism: Actinia tenebrosa; assembly: GCF_029948245.1. Classification (NCBI taxonomy): domain Eukaryota; kingdom Metazoa; phylum Cnidaria; class Anthozoa; order Actiniaria; family Actiniidae; genus Actinia; species Actinia tenebrosa. The sequence continues at coordinate 3,802,796 of NW_028292581.1, read as the reverse complement.
AACATTTCAAGACTATAAAACTGATTTATTGATAAAATATAAAGGTAAAGCTTTAGACGCTACTAAAGGGTTGCTTTAATCTCTAAAAATGTTTGAAATGATAACAAGTGATGGGCGAAAATCCAGCTAATTGAATGAATAAAACATAATACAAATAAAGTATTTACAAAATAGTTTGGATAGAAATAAAATCCTTAAATGTTCAACAACAATGAAATCACTTTCTATAAATTCACAATTTACAGTACCTCAAATAGTCAATAAAAATATTTTATCATATTTAGCAATTAGTCCTTGAGCACGAATGGGCTATGAGTCAGAAATAGGCCACTTATTTAGTGCAATAAGCCTGAAGCGAGATGACGTTTTACCCCCGTCTCTAGACCATAATCCTTTTCACACTGCTTTTGTTCTTTAATTATGACTATTGTTCCTGTATTCTCTAAGGAATCAAAAATTTTAATATGAAACAATTTTAAAAACTATTATGGTATAGAGTCGGGGGTAAAACGTCATCTCGCTTCAGGCTTATTAGTCCTCAAGCACGAATGGGCTGTGAGTCAATAGCCCATGAGGTCGAGAGGCCTAATTGTTTCAGTCAAATCAAACTAGTCGCATTTTTCGATACTAGTAGGATATAACTTATAGCCTAGTAGTATCTCATCCAATCAGAACACAGCATTGACGATAGACCACTAGTTGGATTTGACTCAAATCAAATACTAGACGTGAAATAATCAAATTTATTTCAAATTATAGTTATTCACAAAGCTGCAGCCTACCAAGCAAAACAACTTCTACTCATTAATAAATAGCTGCTTACAGCTTCATTGAAGGTCACTTCGCTGTAAGCATTGGAAAACAAGCGGTAAATTGCTTTAATGAATTGTTATATATACATATTTAACACACTGAAATAAACAGCACTTTCTATCTTGGACCAAAAGCCAAGTACGACTCTAGGGAGACACATATTAGAAAGTTTGGAAATGGCTTAAACCCTCCCCCTCCCCCCATAAACTAACAGAAACTATTAGTTAGTGTGTAAAGACAAGAGAATCATTGTCTACTACCGTGTTTACTCGAATAGACTCCGCGGCGTGATCCAGCTGCGGCGTGTATTCGGGGGCGGCGTCTATTACTATTTTTAGTCCCAGGAGCGGCGTTTATTTGAGGGCGGCGTCTATTCGGGGGCGGCGTCTATTTGAGTAAATACGGTATTTAATAATTAGACCAGCAGCCCGCCCGAATGGGCTATTGACTCGTAGACCATTCGGGCGTAAGGTCTAATTGTTTTAGTCTAAGGGTGCTTTCTATTCGAACCGATCGGTCGGAGTGACCAGTTCTAAAATGGAACGCGTCATTCCTTAGAACTGGAGAATCGCGGGCCTGAACCAGTTCTAAGAACTTCTGACACGTACCATTTGAGAATGGTAAAAAAAAATGGAAACAAAAAAATTTAAATTAGGTTGGACACGCGATTTATTCGCCATTATTTTGATGCAAAAAAAGGTTTTTTTCACACTAGTTGTGTATCACTAAAACACACTAATTTCATTCGCATCAGTGAGTGCGAAAGGAGATATTGAGGTTAGCCTTATCGTGAATATCTCCTAGGATCGGACTAGAATTTAGTAGTTGGTTCTTGCGAAGGGAGGAAAACCGGAGAACCCGGAAAACCCTCGAAGCACAGGAGAGAACCAATAAACAACTCAATTCACATACAACACCGAGCTCGTCGGGACTCGAACCCGGGTCGCATTGGTGAGAGGCGAGCACTCTCACCGCTACGCCACCCATGCTTCAAACAAATAAACCATTAGCCAATAAGAGCGCGGCATTTACGATAGACCATTAGTATGATTAGACTAACATATGTTACACTACAAATTAAAACCACTCTATGACGTCATAAACCACGATCATCACGAGTATACTTTGTGGTGGAACCGACTGTAACGTTGCCAATTGTATGGCAAATGTTGCGCGTCTTACAGTTCCGCGCGCAAAACATTCTTCATTGGAGGCCGCCAAAAAGTTTCATGCGCACGATGTGGTTATAGAACGAATACTTGCAACCCAAGAAAGTTGCGCGCACGATGAATTTCTTAGAACCTGAAACCAACTCACTGCCACTTATGATGCCCAAATTGTTTCGAAAGACGGTTTGCTTGGGTGAAAAAATTGTGTAGAAATTCTAGGATGAAACATTATATCAGAGCAACCATCAATAAGATGCTACGAGAATATGAAATAGTTTCAACAAAAATAGCATGGTTGGACTGTTATAGACTAATACTACTGACCTGATTAATAGAACGATACATATGACACGCAAGCGTCAAAAACCCTCTCTAAATCCAAAGCAGCAGTGACGGAAATAAACGATCGATCAAGTATAGGAATTGGTCGAACTATTAGCATAAGCATGTCAGAGGAGCCTACAACCGCTGACATCTTTTTCAGCCCATAGTATTAGACTGTGATTGGTTTGACTTGGATCTGCAAGTCTCCAAATTGTCACACTTCTAAATACGATATCTGTTAAAACAGATACAGAATAACCACTTACACTGATTTCGAATAATAAACAAGAATCATAGTGATACTAAGATATGAAGGTACTTGCTGCGGCTTTAAAACAGAAGCTTCATTTTCTCTACAATAAAATAATACAAATCCCTTGATCAGTGAGTCAGACCGGATACGAGAGATCCATGGTAGTGTAGTCCCTTGATCTAGCCAAGGATAATAATCTTCGTAATTGTAGAGATCTTTCTTCTCAGTTTGCAGTCGGTAAGCAAGCATAATGATCAGCTGTTAATTTTTTTCATATTTGCTTTGCATTAGAAAAATGTAGTAGCACCACAGGTAGCCCAGCAGTTCTAATATGTGAGATGCATAGTTACAGTTGGTCTGAGCTATCAGACAGTCTGCGCATCTCTGCTAGTACTTCTGCTTTCTCTTCTTCTAGAGTAATCTCACGTGATTCAGGTCTAAGATTGGCTGATGTTTCTCCTTGGTAGCCTAAAGAAAGAAGGTGGATGATAGTAAAGTCAGTAAAAAGCACTTCATTGTAACGAACTAGTTCGACGCACGGCAACCGGAACGCGATCAAAATGAAAGAAAGAATCTCGTGACGGTTGTTTGAGCTAGAAGGTTATCTTTAATAATAAAATAACTGTTATAAATAGTCGTGCTGTATGAGAATGGACAACATGTGCCCACACTTTCTGTTTCGTCATTCCTCGTGCTTCTTCAAACACTTCTCTCGTGTTTTGCCAATCTTGACGCGCGTGTTAAGAGTAACTGCACACAACACGCGCGAGGGTTTTGTAATTTCTCAGTTAAACAAGGAAAGACATGAATTGAAAGCTAAAATTTTACGGTCGCGTTAGCGCTGTCATTGCCAGTATAATGCGGAAATCAAGTGTACATCGACTTACCATCTTTAAACAATGAGTGACCGTAGTTTGACTTCCAGTTGTTGAGTTTACAAAATATCTCCTCATCGTCTTCCTCATCTTCCATTTTCATTTTTATATCTTTGCTGTATTCATCTATCTCGCTCTCATGTTCTTCCATCTCTATTTCCTTCAGCTTTTGCTTCGCTGCGCGCGCACCTCGATCATTATTTCGATTGAGCGAATTCTTTTTCAGAGGATTCAGAATCCGAAGAGGTTCAGACGTAGCGCTGTGGTGTTGTCTTTTGCATTTTCGTCGAAGACAAAGGATAATACCAGATATCAAAAGAATAGCACCCACTATTCCTGCTGCGATGGAAGCATACAAAATGGCGTCTCCATTGAAGCCTTTATTTGGTTTACCTGATTCTGAAGAAGATAAACAGAGAAATATAGATAACTGAGGACAACGAGAGAAGAGAAGAGAAGAGAAGAGAAGAGAAGAGAAGAGAAGAGAAGAGAAGAGAAGAGAAGAGAAGAGAAGAGAAGAGAAGAGAAGGAAAAGTAAGCAGAACGAAAAATAAGGCATGGGGTTCAAACTACTTGTGATGAAATGGAAAAAAAGAGAAGAACATAAAATAGAAATTAAAATGTGTATTAATATCTATTATTATTATTATTTATATAATAAATACTTCTATAAAATAACTGACCTAAATCTCGCGCACAGCACACAGAGCACACAGCACGCGCGCGCAAAAACTTGCTTGCTGTGCTGTGTGGAATTATAAAGTACTTGGGGATAGGCAGAACACTTGAGAACTGTCGAGAAGTACTCCGCTACTTGTCGTGCTTCCCCTAACATTTTTCTCGTATTTTTCCAACCCCCGCGTGCTTTATGACTGCACTAAGCGCGCGCGCGTTTTCTATTTCTTCAGTATTGTTTACCTTTGACATCCCATACAATATCAGTAGGTATAAGAGGTGGCTGTGTGTAGTTTTTCTTCTTATTGTCATCAATATCTAAATTGCTTATGTTCGATGGACCATTAATTGGAACTGTTGAAATAAAAGACATATTGAGTCCATCCTATCTTATATGGCTGGTTTTGGTCAACGTGCAAACTTCGGTGCTTAAAAACCACACGATCGAACTACTATAACGTCTCCCTCTGCGTAATCACAACGAATGTCATCTTTTCAGCACTTGATGAATATGTAACTATGCCAAGGTCAAGGATGGCTTATAATATATATATCATTTCATTTAACGAGGATGAAATATATTGACTGATACCGGCCCTGTAGTTGACATAATAGCCCTCCGTGTGGGGTACTTTTAAAGCTATAGGCCTTTTCTGAGTTTGACAAATCAAGGTGCATACTGGTCATGCATGGGTACAAACAACGCCGCATTAGATAACATGGAGTTGGTATCGCCATTTTATGTTATATTTTTACTACTCTTTGAATTTAATAAAAACACCCTCTCCCTTCAAAACTAACGATGGTGGTATTTAGGAGCAGCGTTCTTGGGGCGGGACAAGAGGAAGATTATAATTAGACTATGCAATTTTAGTGCAGGATTTTAGGCATGCGTCCAAAACTCTTGAGTATTTTTCTCCAAGATCATACTATAGATCTTTAGAAGGTCAATAAAAAGATAAGAATAGTATATACTGACCTGACAAGAACTCTACCTCACTGAGCAACACCCACCACCCATGATATTTGAATTCACAAGTGATGTACTTTCCCTCGTTGTGTTCGAGGTCCACGTCGAGGAAGAAGGCCATGTTTTTCATTTTTCTTTTCTCGAGACTTGGCTCGAACACGATTTTCCAGGAATAATACTCTCCGTCAGAGCTGAATGAAATAACTACCTGTAAATGGTTAATGACATGGTAGATTACGAACTCATGTACGCGTCAAGTACACGTGTTTTATTGGTTCCGCGCTCAATGATGAATATATTTCAAACTAGTATGATTGACATACGATATTAGAACATTAGTGATTTAGTGAGAAAGGAATACATTAAAAGACAAAAGAAAAAGTTCAGCTTCAGTGATCTTTTGTTTTTTGATATAATTCCTATTCCACTAAATCACTAATGTTCTATTTTCGTATGACAACGTTCTTGCAAGTCGGTGTGTATATATATATTTATATATATATAAGCGCAACTCCCTTTCTTACTGAGATTTTGCACCACCACGTGATGGCAGCCATGTTGGATGGCAGGAACAATACAATCGTCACGTCATATGAAAAACCTCAGTACGTTCTACACATCGTCCTACTTGGATGCGCAGTATTCAGCGCGTGTTATGTGTTGTTCTGTCTGCTGTAACCGTGCCGTGCAATGAATTCCTCAATTACTTCTACTTCTTCACCGACTCACCTTTCCAAAAAGCAGTTTTTCAGCTCCTGGTTGATTCAACACGTGAAAACGTATCTTTGAAAACTTTCTTTCAGAAGAGAACTTAAAGGTGATGGTGGGATGTTCCGCGACACGGTCACGCCATCCAATCCAGGAGATCCAAGCAGGATTGACAGTATCATTCCAAGGGGCGTTAACCCCTAGTAGACCGTCTACTAACTGACCAAGGCCATTGGATAGTACACCTCTTTTAGTGCCGTAGGAAAGTCTACGCCCATCATAACCAACATCTCTCAGGTCTCCAAGACCTGGACCGTTAGACCGACCGGTACCCTGGGACATACGGTAAGACAATAGACCATCTGAAATCACAAGCAATAAAATAATTGTAAAATAACTATAATATACAATAACAGCACTTTAAAATACAATATGCACGACGGTTATCATGTGTTTTTCTGGTCTTATAGTCTATTCAATATATTCGCAATACATTAGCATAATAGGTATAATAAGTACCATCACTCCTTACTTGGTGTACATTTACTTCAACGACATCAAGAGTGGACGTCACCCGCCCACCAATCGTCAAGCATGTGTTGCGCAGCGCCTGCAGTACGCGTGAATATACCGCTGTGCAGTGCATTCTCGTTAACAGTAGCTCTTTTCGGCTACTATATAACTCAGTATATATTAAAATGTATTTTACGTACTAATAAAAGAGCGCTTGTCCACTTATGACATACCGTAACATTGAAATGGCTCACCTTGATTAGTCCACGGACAACCATACAACTCGACCTTGAAGCAGGCTCTGTTTCCAGATCCCTCCAACACAACAAACCTGACATATCTAGCTATGTGTGGTGTTAGCAGAGTGTGTCTCTTGACTTCTGTTTGGTTACTTTCAAATAACTGGAAAACAGAGGGATAGGATAACATTAAGTTTGGAGGACAGCGCTTGTCCTTTACTGAATGCTGCCAGTAATGCGGAATGAGATTTATTAAGCTTATTGATACAGCAATAATGAAGCAGTGCAATAGAGAATGTTCACTGTTTTCTCAGTTATTCCAAAAAATGAATCGATTATCTTGTTTACCGTGACAGTCACTTCATTTTCTCTATATTGTCTCCATCTCCACTCCTCATCATAGCTTCTCTTGTAAGATATGTAGAACTTGGTAACGTGATAGGCATCATAGCTGAGAAAGATATAATAAACAATAGATTGAATATATATATATATATATATCCATGTTTACGTTCTCCATAGCGCCCTCTTCGTATGATTTCTTCGTTTAATGGTTGCATAGGAAAAGACAAACTAAACGTTGATATAAGTAGAACAAAGAATGGCAATCAATCTTTAGGGAACGACATGAAGTCTAAAATGGGAAAACGACCAAAGTATTGCATCAATAGAGGCGTCATAACAGTCAAAACAATAACTGCGGCAAATATGTATAGATACAAACCATCATCATCATTATTTGCAGCAACAGGCAACAGCAACATTAACACCACAAGAAAAAGGGAAGGTTGTCCAATGTTATAGGATAATACGTACCCTTTTGTAGTCCTATTCCAGACTTGGATCCCTTGAGAAGCGAAGCCTGATATTCTCATGTCTCGGCCGAGATCTACCTCAAGATATTCCTTCATAATCTTGCCTTCTGCCGAACACCAGCCTGTACTTGTAACTTTCCTAGTCAATCGACCTTGATGAGGGCCATTGAGCTTTGAGTCACTGGTGGAGGATGCACTCAGTTGTGAATCAGGAATAGAACCATTGGACACGCCCAAGGGACTATTACAATCTACGCAGCAAAGAAAACTAGAAGGTTAGTGGACAAGGGTCACTGATAGAGGACGCACTCATGATCAGTTGTGAATCAGGAAAAGAACCATTGGACATGCCCAAGGTACTATTACAATCTATACAGTAAAGAAAACTAGAGGGTTAGGGGACAAGGGTCACTGGTGGAGGACGCACTCATGATCAGTTGTGAATCAGGAAAAGAACCATTGGACATGCCCAAGGGACTATTACAATCTACGCAGCAAAGAAAACTAGAGGGTTAGGGGACAAGGGTCACTGGTGGAGGATGCACGCAGTTGTGAATCAGGAATAGAACCATTGGACATGCCCAAGGGACTATTACAATCTACGCAGCAAAGAAAACTAGAGGGTTAGGGGACAAGGGTCACTGGTGGAGGATGCACGCAGTTGTGAATCAGGAATAGAACCATTGGACATGCCCAAGGGACTATTACAATCTATACAGTAAAGAAAACTAGAGGGTTAGGGGACAAGGGTCACTGGTGGAGGATGCACTCATGATCAGTTGTGAATCAGGAAAAGAACCATTGGACACGCCCAAGGGACTATTACAATCTATACAGTAAACAAAACTAGAGGGTTAGGGGACAAGGGTCACTGATAGAGGACGCACTCATGATCAGTTGTGAATCAGGAAAAGAACCATTGGACACGCCCAAGGTACTATTACAATCTATACAGTAAACAAAACTAGAGGGTTAGGGGACAAGGGTCACTGATAGAGGACGCACTCATGATCAGTTGTGAATCAGGAAAAGAACCATTGGACACGCCCAAGGTACTATTACAATCTATACAGTAAACAAAACTAGAGGGTTAGGGGACAAGGGTCACTGATAGAGGACGCACTCATGATCAGTTGTGAATCAGGAAAAGAACCATTGGACACGCCCAAGGTACTATTACAATCTACGCAGCAAAGAAAACTAGAGGGTTAGGGGACAAGGGTCACTGGTGGAGGATGCACGCAGTTGTGAATCAGGAATAAAACCATTGGACATGCCCAAGGGTCAGTGGTGGAGGATGCACGCAGTTGTGAATCAGGAATAGAACCATTGGACACGCCCAAGGTACTATTACAATCTACGCAGCAAAGAAAACTAGAGGGTTAGGGGACAAGGGTCACTGGTGGAGGATGCACGCAGTTGTGAATCAGGAATAGAACCATTGGACACGCCCAAGGGACTATTACAATCTATACAGTAAAGAAAACTAGAGGGTTAGGGGACAAGGGTCACTGGTGGAGGACGCACTCATGATCAGTTGTGAATCAGGAAAAGAACCATTGGACACGCCCAAGGTACTATTACAATCTATACAGTAAAGAAAACTAGAGGGTTAGTGGACAAGGGTCACTGGTGGAGGACGCACTCATGATCAGTTGTGAATCAGGAAAAGAACCATTGGACACGCCCAAGGGACTATTACAATCTATACAGTAAAGAAAACTAGAGGGTTAGGGGACAAGGGTCACTGATAGAGGACGCACTCATGATCAGTTGTGAATCAGGAAAAGAACCATTGGACACGCCCAAGGTACTATTACAATCTATACAGTAAAGAAAACTAGAGGGTTAGGGGACAAGGGTCACTGGTGGAGGATGCACGCAGTTGTGAATCAGGAATAGAACCATTGGACATGCCCAAGGGACTATTACAATCTACGCAGCAAAGAAAACTAGAGGGTTAGTGAACAAGGGTCACTGGTGGAGGACGCACTCATGATCAGTTGTGAATCAGGAAAAGAACCATTGGACATGCCCAAGGGACTATTACAATCTACGCAGCAAAGAAAACTAGAGGGTTAGGGGACAAGGGTCACTGATAGAGGACGCACTCATGATCAGTTGTGAATCAGGAAAAGAACCATTGGACATGCCCAAGGTACTATTACAATCTATACAGTAAACAAAACTAGAGGGTTAGGGGACAAGGGTCACTGATAGAGGACGCACTCATGATCAGTTGTGAATCAGGAAAAGAACCATTGGACATGCCCAAGGTACTATTACAATCTATACAGTAAACAAAACTAGAGGGTTAGGGGACAAGGGTCACTGATAGAGGACGCACTCATGATCAGTTGTGAATCAGGAAAAGAACCATTGGACACGCCCAAGGGACTATTACAATCTACGCAGCAAAGAAAACTAGAGGGTTAGGGGACAAGGGTCACTGATAGAGGACGCACTCATGATCAGTTGTGAATCAGGAAAAGAACCATTGGACACGCCCAAGGTACTATTACAATCTATACAGTAAAGAAAACTAGAGGGTTAGGGGACAAGGGTCACTGATAGAGGACGCACTCATGATCAGTTGTGAATCAGGAAAAGAACCATTGGACACGCCCAAGGTACTATTACAATCTATACAGTAAAGAAAACTAGAGGGTTAGGGGACAAGGGCACTGATAGAGGACGCACTCATGATCAGTTGTGAATCAGGAAAAGAACCATTGGACACGCCCAAGGGACTATTACAATCTATACAGTAAAGAAAACTAGAGGGTTAGGGGACAAGGGTCACTGATAGAGGACGCACTCATGATCAGTTGTGAATCAGGAAAAGAACCATTGGACACGCCCAAGGGACTATTACAATCTATACAGTAAAGAAAACTAGAGGGGTAGGGGACAAGGGTCACTGAGAGAGGACGCACTCATGATCAGTTGTGAATCAGGAAAAGAACCATTGGACATGCCCAAGGTACTATTACAATCTACGCAGCAAAGAAAACTAGAGGGTTAGGGGACAAGGGTCACTGGTGGAGGACGCACTCATGATCAGTTGTGAATCAGGAAAAGAACCATTGGACACGCCCAAGGGACTATTACAATCTACGCAGCAAAGAAAACTAGAGGGTTAGTGGACAAGGGTCACTGGTGGAGGACGCACTCATGATCAGTTGTGAATCAGGAAAAGAACCATTGGACATGCCCAAGGGACTATTACAATCTACGCAGCAAAGAAAACTAGAGGGTTAGGGGACAAGGGTCACTGATAGAGGACGCACTCATGATCAGTTGTGAATCAGGAAAAGAACCATTGGACACGCCCAAGGTACTATTACAATCTATACAGTAAACAAAACTAGAGGGTTAGGGGACAAGGGTCACTGATAGAGGACGCACTCATGATCAGTTGTGAATCAGGAAAAGAACCATTGGACACGCCCAAGGTACTATTACAATCTATACAGTAAAGAAAACTAGAGGGTTAGGGGACAACGGTCACTGATAGAGGACGCACTCATGATCAGTTGTGAATCAGGAAAAGAACCATTGGACACGCCCAAGGGACTATTACAATCTATACAGTAAACAAAACTAGAGGGTTAGGGGACAAGGGTCACTGATAGAGGACGCACTCATGATCAGTTGTGAATCAGGAAAAGAACCATTGGACACGCCCAAGGGACTATTACAATCTATACAGTAAAGAAAACTAGAGGGTTAGGGGACAAGGGTCACTGATAGAGGACGCACTCATGATCAGTTGTGAATCAGGAAAAGAACCATTGGACACGCCCAAGGGACTATTACAATCTATACAGTAAAGAAAACTAGAGGGTTAGGGGACAAGGGTCACTGATAGAGGACACACTCATGATCAGTTGTGAATCAGGAAAAGAACCATTGGACACGCCCAAGGTACTATTACAATCTATACAGTAAACAAAACTAGAGGGTTAGGGGACAAGGGTCACTGATAGAGGACGTACTCATGATCAGTTGTGAATCAGGAAAAGAACCATTGGACACGCCCAAGGGACTATTACAATCTACCCAGCAAAGAAAACTAGAGGGTTAGGGGACAAGGGTCACTGGTGGAGGATGCACGCAGTTGTGAATCAGGAATAAAACCATTGGACATGCCCAAGGGTCAGTGGTGGAGGATGCACGCAGTTGTGAATCAGGAATAGAACCATAGGACACGCCCAAGGTACTATTACAATCTAAGCAGCAAAGAAAACTAGAGGGTTAGGGGACAAGGGTCACTGGTGGAGGATGCACGCAGTTGTGAATCAGGAATAGAACCATTGGACACGCCCAAGGGACTATTACAATCTATACAGTAAAGAAAACTAGAGGGTTAGGGGACAAGGGTCACTGGTGGAGGACGCACTCATGATCAGTTGTGAATCAGGAAAAGAACCATTGGACACGCCCAAGGTACTATTACAATCTATACAGTAAAGAAAACTAGAGGGTTAGTGGACAAGGGTCACTGGTGGAGGACGCACTCATGATCAGTTGTGAATCAGGAAAAGAACCATTGGACATGCCCAAGGTACTATTACAATCTATACAGTAAAGAAAACTAGAGGGTTAGGGGACAAGGGTCACTGATAGAGGACGCACTCATGATCAGTTGTGAAGCAGGAAAAGAACCATTGGACACGCCCAAGGTACTATTACAATCTATACAGTAAAGAAAACTAGAGGGTTAGGGGACAAGGGTCACTGATAGAGGACGCACTCATGATCAGTTGTGAATCAGGAAAAGAACCATTGGACACGCCCAAGGTACTATTACAATCTATACAGTAAAGAAAACTAGAGGGTTAGGGGACAAGGGTCACTGGTGGAGGATGCACGCAGTTGTGAATCAGGAATAGAACCATTGGACATGCCCAAGGGACTATTACAATCTACGCAGCAAAGAAAACTAGAGGGTTAGTGGACAAGGGTCACTGATAGAGGACGTACTCATGATCAGTTGTGAATCAGGAAAAGAACCATTGGACACGCCCAAGGGACTATTACAATCTACGCAGCAAAGAAAACTAGAGGGTTAGGGGACAAGGGTCACTGGTGGAGGATGCACGCAGTTGTGAATCAGGAATAAAACCATTGGACATGCCCAAGGGTCACTGGTGGAGGATGCACGCAGTTGTGAATCAGGAATAGAACCATTGGACACGCCCAAGGTACTATTACAATCTACGCAGCAAAGAAAACTAGAGGGTTAGGGGACAAGGGTCACTGGTGGAGGATGCACGCAGTTGTGAATCAGGAATAGAACCATTGGACACGCCCAAGGGACTATTACAATCTATACAGTAAAGAAAACTAGAGGGTTAGGGGACAAGGGTCACTGGTGGAGGACGCACTCATGATCAGTTGTGAATCAGGAAAAGAACCATTGGACACGCCCAAGGTACTATTACAATCTATACAGTAAAGAAAACTAGAGGGTTAGTGGACAAGGGTCACTGGTGGAGGACGCACTCATGATCAGTTGTGAATCAGGAAAAGAACCATTGGACATGCCCAAGGTACTATTACAATCTATACAGTAAACAAAACTAGAGGGTTAGGGGACAAGGGTCACTGATAGAGGACGCACTCATGATCAGTTGTGAATCAGGAAAAGAACCATTGGACACGCCCAAGGTACTATTACAATCTACGCAGCAAGGAAAACTAGAGGGTTAGGGGACAAGGGTCACTGGTGGAGGATGCACTCATGATCAGTTGTGAATCAGGAAAAGAACCATTGGACACGCCCAAGGTACTATTACAATCTATACAGTAAACAAAACTAGAGGGTTAGGGGACAAGGGTCACTGATAGAGGACGCACTCATGATCAGTTGTGAATCAGGAAAAGAACCATTGGACACGCCCAAGGTACTATTACAATCTATACAGTAAACAAAACTAGAGGGTTAGGGGACAAGGGTCACTGATAGAGGACGCACTCATGATCAGTTGTGAATCAGGAAAAGAACCATTGGACATGCCCAAGGTACTATTACAATCTATACAGTAAAGAAAACTAGAGGGTTAGGGGACAAGGGTCACTGATAGAGGACGCACTCATGATCAGTTGTGAATCAGGAAAAGAACCATTGGACACGCCCAAGGTACTATTACAATCTACGCAGCAAAGAAAACTAGAGGGTTAGTGGACAAGGGTCACTGGTGGAGGATGCACTCATGATCAGTTGTGAATCAGGAATAGAACCATTGGACACGCCCAAGGTACTATTACAATCTATACAGTAAAGAAAACTAGAGGGTTAATAAAGCAGAGTTTTTAACGGAAGCAGGCATTGGTATTTCGATTGGCTGGTTGTCAAAGGAAATATCATGTGATTGTCGGCTTAACCTTTAGCCACTGACATGTGTCAGACAAAATCGTTAATTGATGAATACAGTGAATTAAATCTCGTATTTTAAAGCCTGGTTTCCACTGGTTATACAAGTAAAAAGACGATGACATACGCGATTCATTCCTCTCAAAATTATCATGGACGAGTAGCTAACAGGAAAATACAAAAAAAGCTGTTTACTCGATGAAAGTCATGACATTTCTTGTGTATTTTCATGTTAGCCTCGCATCCAAAATAATCTTGAGAAGGGTCAATTGCAAGTGGAGATTGATATTTATATTTGGATATAACAAAACACTCGGTTGACCTCTGTAACTGAACTATCTGCGCCTTTTCATTATGATTATGCTTGCAGCGTCACTAGTGAAAATAGATAAAAGGACGAAAAAGTTGTGAAGATAAAACAAAAAACAAACAAACAATCAACCAAAAAAACCCCCAAAAAACAAACGATATGGTGGGATAAATCCCTTGAATAGGACGTTTGCACGATGGCGTCGTTGACCTCTACTACCAGACTCCCTTGCACGCTTTCTTTTGTTCAGTTAATTAGCACCAATTGTCTTACTATTCTCTTGAGGGAATACAAATGTAAATAAGAAAGAAAATCTGTGAAGCATCTTGGTAGTGGGAGACAAATGACGCCATCATGCATACGTCCTATTACATCTAATGTAAACTGAGATTGGTTATCGAACCGAACGACAAAGTTCATACTATTTCATCAAACACGCACGTAGTATCATTTAAATCCTATTACTATCACTACATATACCGCATTAATGTTACCACTGCAAAACTGAGGTGTCATGAAACCTGCGAAAAATGGCCAGCGAAAAATAAAAACATTCCAGCCATTGGAATAAAAATATAAAGCTCATAAATTATTTTTCACTGTTATCAAGCGCGTACTAGCAACGTTATTTTTTTCATTTGGTGGCCTGAAAAATTATCTTGACGAAAAATAAATTACATCTCTAAAAACTTTCGTCGTCAATGAAGATGAGTGAAATTAGTGAAAGAGTATAATGGATAAATACTATTGATAAAGGAGAAAAAAGATACTTACGTGTAATTGTTTGATTCCCTGAAACAAGGCTGGCCATGACAAGAAATATCATCAACATAAAATTTTGATAAATGAACGTCATTTTCTCTGATGCACTTGAACTATAAAGTAAAAACAAAAAACAAAAAAACATGACATAAGACTTGAGATCTGTCTGTTTAACCTTTTACTGACATTGCTGCCGCGAAAGCCTTCTTTATAAACTAAGACTGATAATCTTGGCACGGAAGTTCAGGTACAGTCAGACGATACGAGTAAAATGAAAATTCATGCTAGTTTTCCTCGCGATGGACCAACAACAAATCGTGCAGCTTGCGCACAATAATGTTTCATTGCTCGTTCTAGAACAATTACAGTTGTGCATCAACTTCATGCGCAAAAGATTATCAGCTAAGTCGCTAAGGGAGGGTTCATTATTACATCGTTTATAGACCCCTTGCGATAATTTCATATCTGGGGGTCAAAATAAAAGAACTCCCTTCTGACGACGATTTCAATCTTTTTTTAATGTTTTTTTTTACCCACAGGTAGGGATTTAGTTGAAGGGGTATCAACGAAAAAAATACTGCGCGCGGGGTATTGGTATTAGTATTGCACGGCAATGTGCACGGCTTTGTTGTTACGACCGCAACTTAATCGCCTAAAGAAAACAAATTGGAAATTTTAATACAAAAATCAGTGATATCATTTCTTGAAATTTTCTTTACAATTCGCTGTTCTTCTCGAACGTTATAAAAGGAAGCTCTCGTTCTTGTTTTACGAGGGTAGCACTATTAAAATATCCAGTGGCTAACAAACTTGAGTGTGGACCTCGTTCCATGCTCACATTGGAATCTAGAATTTGATTTTTACTGAGGGAGGAGGGGAGGAGAACCAGAGAACCCTGAGATACTCAGAGGCAGTTTTCCGTGTCACATGTAGGAACATGTAATTATGAGTTATGGATAAATATGCCAAGGCATTTCGCAGTATTCATTTTTTGCCAGAGAACGTTTCGTTGTTTTATGCTTACGCCTTATTGAACATGGTTTTGGATGAAATAAAGGAAAAAGAAGTACGATTTACCGAAAGATAACGGTTCAGTGATTCCGGCTGATGCACCAAGGCAAACGACCGGCAAAGCAAATCGATTCTCGTGCTTTCCGGGCGTCACACTTTATGCTCGGCCGGGACATAACCTTTGCGGTTAACCAAAACTTGGAAACAAACAAGGCTTTTAAAATACACTATTATCTCTATTATATATGTGGTCAAGGCGTCGAGGAACCTGATGAACATAGAAATAAATGGGAACCTTGGAAGGTAGAAAGGCCCTTTCTCTGGCTCCAAACCAAAACTGACCTTACTGAGCTTTAAATGTCTGGCTTTAGTGCCATTACGCTAAAATGGGCCTTGAGTGAGCTTTGATTATTATTGTGTATATTTTACACGAAGGCTGAAAAAAATAGTGTGCTCTACCGTAGCCTCCACTGTATTTAACGAATAAAACTCAGCTTTTTCCGTGCTCCGTTCAGTAATAAAGCAAGCAGAAAGTGACGAAAGCCCGAGCCGTAGTAAGAAATTGCACAAATGAGTAAGTTCAGTATGCCTCAGTAGACTGTTGATCTAGAAAACTTTGCGCTATGATTTGTATAATTGTGTTAGTTAAATTTTTCTCGAAGATAGAGTGCACGCACTAAAACCGTGAACATTAAATAGTACTAATTGGTGGGATTTACTAAGTGGGATTTACGAATCCTTTGTCTTTACATCCAAACCAATCAGTCATTTTTTATTATTTTTCCATCAACGCGTAATTACCGTGTTACCAAACCTCGTCTCTTGACATCAAATCTCACCTTGAACTATAAATTACTACAGAAGCTATTCCAGAATGTTCTACAAATGGGCTCTATTCCGCTACTGACACTTCCTGGCCAGTGTCCAGGATTAATCAAACATCTTATTATCACTCAAGAACCTTTTTCCTTCCCATCGCAAATTAGATCTGATAGTCCTCGTCCAAGTGGTATTTCTATTTATATAACTACATAAAAAATTATAAATAACTATTGCGAGCAGTTCATTCAGGGGGTTGTCTCCTAAAAGTCTCAAGATAAGCCAGTATCACTTGCATGGTTAGCGTGGGTCGAGTTGGCTGATTGCAGTGCATTGTGGGACTGCTTTAATTCCAAAGATGGCGTCTATTTCATCCCCTAAAACAGTCCCAGGCAATGCCTACTCGACCAATTTTTTTCCTTAACCTAGGATATAGGTAATACTCTACAATGATTCTATGTAACCTACGACAAATCGTTTATGAAGCCTGCAGATTCTTTCCCTCTACCCCAATTTACCTAATGTTCCTGTTTCTCAAAGGTCAAGTTCAGGATATTTTAACAACGAATAGCAGGGTTTCTAACCGGTTTTTGTTGCTACTGCTATTGCAGTAAGGAGAGTACTTTATGGTTTCCGGCGACTTGCAGTTGTTATTAGCCACGACAATCAGCTGATCCAAATTATACCCAGGATACGTATATTAATCTGTTGGATTTCCGAAACCGCAATCTATCTATCACAGGATGCAGTTTTCTTATCACCCTGCTTCGCTTCTTCCGCTTTTCGTTCAGGATGCTTTACATTGAACTTTATTTTATTGTTCCCTGTTTATAACATCTATAGCGCAAAATCATATTGGCCTCTGATTTATCCGCTTGCGCATTGAAGTTCCGTTTGCGCAGTGCGGAACGAATACGATAAGCATATTTCTAATGCACTAACATCGGAAGATCCATCCTCTTAAAGAAAAAGAGTAATACAGTATACAGTATTGTAGTCCAAAAGTGGAATATTGATATGATCTGGACTTATGTTTTACACTGTTTTAGCCATTTCCTATTTACCTACAATGGATACGTGTTGGTATTTACGGCGTCTAACCTTTTCACTTTTTCTCTAAAATAAATCGCCTGAAGTTGCGCTTCTATTAGGAAAAAAAAAAAAAAAAAAGAAAAAGAAAAAGAAAGAAAGAAAGAAGACAAAATTTGAGGGGTGAAAAACATTATGTAAAGTGCATTGAGACGACGTATAAATGCGCTATATAAGAACCTCCCATAATTATCTTATATATATATATTTAAACCGATGCAAGATGTCTAGTATAAAATATGAACTGGCACTTAAAAGTACGTGCCGGCATTCACCGCGGTATCACGTACAAACACGTAATTGAAATTCTTTGACAGGAGAGGTAAAGAACGGCACACCACCGCCAGGTTTACCTCTTGTATCTATATTATCGATGTACTCAGAAATTAATTATATATGTCTAGCTGGGGTGCAACAACAGGTAGTCTTCCTTCAAATGGGCAAAATTCTCACTCGCTGTACATTTATTCATTTTTTGTAGGCTCCTAGTGGGCTCCTGGTAGGTCGAGGTACTGCGGTGGGCTAGATTAGTTTGTGGTTTGAAAATTTAACATTTTGTTAATTTACCCCTTCCAAGAATCCATCACTTTGTATCGTCCCCCCCTCCCCCTATTTCGAAGAGATTTTCATGCTATCATCGCCTCCTAAGGAACAGTTTTTGTGTGATTACATTACATGTTAAAACTTCTTCATCCTTAAGCTGATATTGGTCACTTTACATCAACAAGAGTGTTGAACTTCACAAACGAGGCCAAAGTATTCAACAGGATCTGGTTGATTATACAACACAGGGTGACCAATACTTATCTCATAGCTACTGTCATTTACTGGGCTTCCTGTGGAAGCTAATTTTTTTGACATTTTGTCATTGTTTTCCTTTCTACTCATCCTTCTCTTTTTTTTTCAAAGTCTGCTCGAACATAGTTAGTCCTAGTGAGAGAAGAGAGGTCAACTTGAGCCTGGCAAGTCTATATATCAAGCCGTCCGAGTTTGAATGAAAACAACAGTCATACAATAGTGATGTCTGTACGTGACATTTTCGTGAATAAAACAAAATATTTTTGTACAAAATTAAACTTTATCGATTCTTTGCACAGATTGGAAAAAGAATAAGCGATTTTGTTAAGTGTGGAAGATACCGACAAGTGGTGTCAGGACTTGACCTTCTTTTACCTATCCCATCTGCACGAGCTTCGCGTATTGACACTAATTAGTTAAAATGCATGTAAGGGGGCTAGTGGATGACAACTTTAATTAAAAATATCAGAAAATACTAGTTGATATTGTTATATCAAAAAATCTGGGTTTTTTTTAGGTTCGCGGTGTCAGATATTACAACTGAAATTATGAATAGTTATTATAGGAAATAACGAGAGGTAAAGGTGGTTAGTAGGTTGGAAAATCTAGAGCTTCGACCGAATATTTGTATGACAATTTTCATTGCAAATAATTTCAAAGTGAGAGACAAATCGACGCAGAAATTTGAAGCATCCTTATCGAGTCTATCAGCAACACTGGCAAACTCCGACACTGACAAACCCCTCGAAGATTTCATGCACCATTTCCCGGTGGTAATTAATGGTGGTACTAACCCCCTCCTCTTGA
Organism: Actinia tenebrosa; assembly: GCF_029948245.1. Classification (NCBI taxonomy): domain Eukaryota; kingdom Metazoa; phylum Cnidaria; class Anthozoa; order Actiniaria; family Actiniidae; genus Actinia; species Actinia tenebrosa. Next base: position 3,783,467 of record NW_028292581.1, on the reverse strand, counting down.
TACTATCACTCTAATAGTCTATGAACTCCATTTTGTCTACATAGATCGTTAAATATAGCATTTACGATCCAACAGTAACTTGAGTTTCGTGATCTTTGCGGACTTTTTCCATCCGGATGAGAATTAAACAGGAATTGCGTTGAACGGACGAGAAGAAAAGCTTAAAGGAACTAACGCATTATTAGTATTGTTGAGCTCAAGCGGATTTTACAATGGCTTTGCTATCAACTTTACCCGGTTCACCGCTGTGATACATCAACGTACGTTATACATACTGACTTTTGTACTTCACTGTCTTGACAATGGTAATGATGAAAAGGTAAATTATACACCGTGAAAAAGTGAAAAAACTTACTGACGTTTCGGACGCTAGTCCTTCGTCGGAGTAAAAGAGAAAGAAGTGGTAGAAAGGAGTGTATATATGATAGAATAAGACAAAAGAAACCAATGAGAGCAAGGTAGGCAAGGAAACAAAAACAAACAATCAAAAGACAAAAGAAAAGGTTAGTTGAAAATAAAGCGTTCATTAATCCCGTTGGGACTAAGAGTGCCCAATAGGTGAATAAGCCGCATTTCTTTGGTCTTGCGACAATCATTGTTGCCGTTAAGCAAAGAAAGACCGAAAACAATGAAGTCAGAAAGAGAATGGTTAGCTAGATTAAAATGGCGGGAAACTGGTTTGGTGGGATCGTTATTGCGAATATCATAAAGATGATTGCAAATGCGATCACCAAGACGGCGGCCAGTCTCGCCCACATACAAAAGATTACAGCGGGTACATTTAATACAATATACAACATTAGAAGTGGTACAAACAAAATGGTCAGTGATTTTAACAATTGATTTAGGACCGACAACAGAAGTGTGAGAGACTATGTGAGGACAAGTATAACAACGTTTACGAGAACAGCGAAAAGTACCAGGTTCTTTGTTAGAGGGAAGAACTCCCTTGACCAATTAATGAACGCTTTATTTTCAACTAACCTTTTCTTTTGTCTTTTGATTGTTTGTTTTTGTTTCCTTGCCTACCTTGCTCTCATTGGTTTCTTTTGTCTTATTCTATCATATATACACTCCTTTCTACCACTTCTTTCTCTTTTACTCCGACGAAGGACTAGCGTCCGAAACGTCAGTAAGTTTTTTCACTTTTTCACGGTGTATAATTTACCTTTTCATCATTACTGTTTCATTAGAAACACCGACGCAGCTCACACTAGTTTTTAGGTAGTTATATCTTGTCTTGACAATGTACGATTTATTCCTCCTACTCCCGTAGTGGGCTACCTGTCGCATTATTCACTTCTATGAGGATTTTAAAGTCAAGTATTAAAGTTAATCTGCAATGAATCCAAGTATTTACAGTTGTCTATGCTTCTTAATGAAAAAGTAGCAAAACTCCAAAAGATATTGGAAATTAAAACTAGAGAGTTTTGTAATGGATTGTTGAGATCTGTTTTATTAACTCCAACATACAAAAAGTCTTGTAATTTTTAGGGATTTTTCCTAAAGTACTTTTTACTATCGTAACATGTTTTTCAAACGTACACATTTTACTTTAATAAAAAAATTCTTTCTTACAAAGCAAACTGCCATGAAAACTTAGATTTTAGTTCTTTATGCTAAGCTGCTAACTTGATTTAAGTATCCAATGTTCCCCTAGAGCTCGAGCCTGACCACAAGCCCGGTAACAAAACCAGGGGATCATGGAGAGATTAAAGAACCGGGAAACTGACGCAGCGCCACTTTTTCTATAAGTTACGGTAAAATTACTCTGAAGATTGACATTGAACACAAGGTCATTTCCTGTCGAAAGCCAAGTACGACGAGGTAAATTAAAACTAGAGGGAATATCTTCACATAGTTGGCATAATGCCGTCATTCCTTTTAGCAATCAGAGGGATATTTTACAAGTACATTTAATGAGTACCGCTTATTTACCGTGTACAAAACGTTACTAGCTTTCTCAAAACAGATTTTTTTTGGAACGATCGAGGTTGATCTAAAGAGCACTGTGAATGCCCTCGTTTTGTATCTGCAGATTAAAATCTACATAGTTTTTTTAAAAGCTCATTTGGGAAGACGTTTTGGCATCACGCGGAGGTCCAAACTGGACGTTTTCCAACTTTGTAGTTTGAATGACGCACAATGAAAAAACATAAGCCTGACAGGAATGATGGAATACTTGGTATTTGTATTTTGAAAATGACTAAAAAATAAAGTAAAATAATAAAAGAATAAACTGTGAGTTTGAAAAGAATAAACTCTCGAAACAAGGCGTGTTCCATTGACGTTATGTCAGTATACAAAACTTAAATCTTCTAGTTATCTTAGTTTTTTTGCTCTTGTTTGTCAGTAAAGTGTTCCAGTCGTTAGTTCCAAGCATACAAAAACCATTTTGTGAAATTGGCCGGCTTTTTTTGCAAAAAGGAAGGTTGCCAAGATAGGTTGGACTTGACTTTTTAGCCTCATTGTTTATCTTAGGTAAAATACTTTGAAACAGAATCAATTTTGTCAAACTTATCTAGATTATCTTGTGTCAGTCACTGGAAATATAGGATCCGAAATATACTACAGGCGAACAACAAAGCACTCGCTTTGCTCTAAGGCTAGGCCTGCCGTATTGCGTTCGAGTTTACTAGCATGGGCAATGTCTATCATGTTAGCTTTTCTATCTTGAATCCTAATCTATTGAAAAAACATTACAGTAACACAACGCGGGTAAGATAGAAAACACTCAATGAAAAAACATTCTCTAATAACGCGGTTCATAATTTTTGGCTACTACTGAATGGTTCTATCAGTATGGAATCTATGTTCACATCAGCCTTGAAACGAAGGGTGTTTCGCTGTCAAAATTGACCACTGAATGAATAAAAGTGACTCAACTTGATAAGACATGTAAATAGGTGAGAATACTAGTTCTGACCACTAAATGAGTAAGAGTGACTCAACTTGATGAGACATGTAAATAGATGAGAATACTAGTTCTGACGGATCTTGTACGAATAATGAGAATATGAACGCGCATGCAGAGCCAAAGCCCTAAACATAACAATACGAGCAGACCAGTGCTTAACGGTGGTCGCTGAATCAAAAATGACTCTCAAGTTATCCACACATTTAGTAGAGTATCTTAATACTCGTCTGGGTAAAAAGACACCCCCAACAGTAATAAAGGTAGATTTGCGACAATATTCAGACATGTCTAGTCTGTTTCGGCGGTACACCACACCCTCAACTAGTGGAAAGGGCGGTCGGTATGTGTTCCGATCAAGGAAGAAACACTAACTCTTAGACAATTACGATTGTAATGCGTATGAATGTTACCCTGCTCACCTTCTCTACGTCGTGCAGAAGATCCTTGCCGCCGATGCGAAGCTCGCAATAGATTGACGAGAAATACTAGATGGAATTCTTACTAAGAGGTTTTTCCAGCCCTGGAGCGTGTAGATATCGCTGCGTAAACGCTGGCTACTTTGTTTTGTTTGGGGAATTGAAGCTGGCTAATGATGCTAATAAAACCTCGTGACTTAACGAGTTCCGATCCGACTAATCAAGAGATGGAATTCTTGCGGTTGAAGGCATTCCTGGCAACAAGTCGATTTGATGTCACTTCAAGCTGGTGTTGTCAGCATGTCATCACACGTAACAAGTCACTAGACATGTGATAACCTTGAACTACGAATGGAAATCAGCGCATTCTCTAACGACAGCCAATCAGATTGAGCCATCTACTTAAGTTGCAGGCCGGACTTACTGGTTTTAGCCTGTTTTCAGTGACTTAATCATTCGATCTTTATTCATTCATTTATGACGACAATTGAGATCTGCTCTCAACTCACTGTGGCACGGGTCATCGATCAGAGGTTCAAATTTACTATATCACAAGTAACGGAAGCTGAGTCAAAATTATGCTATATTTGCGTACCTTGTACCTCGATCACTGACATGGAACACGACTTTAGCACTTGTATGGATACACTCGTGTCTAAAGAGAATGACAAACATAACATTGCAATTATCAAGACGTACCAGTTGTTGGATGATATTTGGGATGCACGATATTTATTAAGTCATCTTGTAGGTCTGATATAGGTTAACAGTTCCTTGTGAAAATGTCCAAAGCATGGTAAAATGACGTGGAATACATGGTAAAATGAGGTGGAAGGCATTGGAAAATGAGGTGGAAGGTATTGGAAAATGAGGTGGAATTACTGTAAAACAAAGTGGAATGTATGGAAAAATGAGGTAGAATGCATGGTAAAACGAGGTAGAATGCATGGTAAAATGAGATAGAACGCATTGGAAAATGAGGTGGAATTACTGGTAAAATGAGGTAGAATGCATGGTAAAAAAAATGAGGTGGAATGCATGGTAGAATGCATGGTCAAATTTCCCCCACTTGTAATAAGATGAGCATTTGCTGTTGTACCGCTCTTCGTTTTTTTTCTTCTTGTTTTATGTTTAGTAAGATAAAAAGAGGATTAAAGCCAAATAATGTGTCGTGACGTCTATTCAGGTCAAGCTAGCATTGGCTGATCGAGTCGCCGACTAAATAGTGTAGAAGTTCCCTTCAAAACAAGTATAGAATAGCAAACAAAAACGATTTTCAACTTTTGGCGTAGATCCACAGTACAGGTTTTCCTTCAGATTTATCGTATTATAATACACTCAACAAGATTACTCGTTTCTGATTGGACAAGAGGAGTTCAATTAAATTCCAAATTGTACTCTGTAGAGTCCCAATTAAGTTGATCATTTTGTTTAGTGTATTATAAACAAAAAATCGCACGATCTTCTCGTACAATTCGTTTAAAAGTTTTTAAAAGTCTTTGAGAAATTTCAAAACATCACTCGTACCTATGGATTCCGAATTGTACGAGGATCAAGCGATTTCCTATTGACTTATCAAACGCCATAGTGATTGTTTGTATATTTTGTGGAAAGTCCAAAGTGAGGTCAAACTATGCACCTCATAAACAGGAAATCGAAAAGATGCGTCAATGACTGAAGCATGTCATACTAGTGTTATATAGAGTCCAGTACAGCATCCATCACTAGACATGGACCGGATTTCCAGTTTGACCGGTGTTACTACAAAATTAGGACTACCGCATTATCATATTGCGCGAAATAGGACGACTGAGACAAATGATAGTGAATTCGTCCGTAAATCAGTAATATCAGGCTACACAGATTTATTCCATTTGACTTTTGAGAGGTTTATAAAGTAATTAAAATCGTAAATTACCAGTTCGGGTAAGTGATTTACACAGAATTTAACGAGCCTGGAATGAATAGGCTGAGTTGTCAACATATTGGATTAAGATCACGGGAAGTTTTATGCACTCGAAATAAGATTTAAGAGGTGCTACGCAGATGAGTTCAATGTTGATAACAGAGTTTGCGCAACTTAGCTTCAAAATAAAGTAAATGTGAAATCTAGAGCCTTACGATCTGCACTGAAGCAAAGGACTGGCTCCCCCTGACCCCAGCCAGGGCTAAGTTTTTCACTGAAGTGTCACAAGATATTATACTGGAGCTTCTGGGACGTGCAGTCATTCCTATCTAGTATGTTCCTTCACATTTGTTTTGTATTACATATACTTGATCTATACCTGTTACGTCCTCTTTTTTAAACGTGGGTGTCGTGTTTCTCAAGTGTCTTGGGAATGGACCTGTTTATTGATTGTGGATAGTCAGTCCACTGAGCTGACAGCAATTTTTGTTTCATCCATATTCATTTGTCTGAATGACATATGGTCTGCATGGAAAACGTGAGGCTCAGGCTAGAGACCTTGGAGTCGTAAAGCAGTACCAGTAATAAAAGAAATGATACTCAATGGAATGAAACATTGCCTAAATGGAAACCGTGAGGCCTAGTCTAGAGAGGCCTTGGAGTCGTAAGGCATTACCAGAAATGAAAGAAATGATACTCAATGGAATGAAACATGGCCTGAATAAAAACCATGGCGTCAGGCTAGAGACCTTGGAGTCGTAAAGCATTACCAGTAATAAAAGAAATGATACTCAATGGAATGAAACATGGTCTGAATGGAAAACGTGAGGCTCAGGCTAGAGAGGCCTTGGAGTCGTAAAGCAGTACCAGTAATGAAAGAAATGATACTCAATGGAATGAAACATGGTCTGAATAGAAAACCTTACGTCCAGGCTAGAGAGGCCTCTTGTATAGCAATTTTAAAGCAAAAAATAAGTATACGCAACGTCCTTTGCAAATTATCTTGTTGTCCTTCCAGCCCCCTCCCCCTCCCCACAAAAAAATGCATAGAAATTATGATTTCCACTTTAGTTCAGGTTTAGGTTTCAATCTAAGACTTTTTATTTGGTTGGTATGGACATTATCAAATACGTTTGGTAATAAAAATCAGTAATTTTGTATGTAGACACGTATATTTGATAGTATTATGTTTGTCAGAATGAGCCAAGAGGTGTGGGTAATCTCTATAGAGGGCCTTAAACCCTATATCAATGTGGATGTCGTTTGACCTCTCATATAATATCATGTAAAGACTTTTGCGCTTTTAAAGTTCTACTGCACACCAAGGATGCTAATTTTGGAACACTATGCACTTATTAATAGAAATCTTATTGAATTTAAAAACCTAACATGCAGCTTGTTCCTCGCGGCTTGGAGCCTACGAGATCACGTTCCTTCGCGAGCCCCTTTTACTGTTTGTTAAGAAAAGATGACAAAATACAGCACACCGTTAAAAGTGATGGAAATATTCCAAAACGAGAATCAAATTTCATAAATAACCGCAGCCGGCGCAAAAGTGACAAAAGAAAACGTGAGCGTCAATGTGAAGCCAGAGGGGAAGGCATATCGAGACAGGAGTACGAGACGGTCGATCAATTAATGTTTGGGTTCGTTTTACCAAACCAGGAACCAAAACACAGACAGCGTCGCGGTGAAAGCAAGACCTAGATCTAGACAAGTATATTTAGTTTAGTTGGAGTGCTTTTGGAATTGTTCCATGTCTTGTAAGGTCATGTGTGCTTGTAGCTCGTGTTATATTATTCGAGGTATATATTCTAATAGTGAAAACTTCGTAGGAGATGGAAACGCGTAGTAATGTGACTCTTGAATAGTTTCTGTATTTAAGCGTTTGGATGGTGAGGATTGGATGGTGAGGATTTTGTCCATCCCTGATTTGTTCATGGTGGTAAGCTTTAGATATTGTTACTAGTTGGTACGAGTACATTTTCATATATTTCAGTATGTCAATCGTGAACAGCTTATATTTCGGTTAAAAGTCAAAGTTCAGCGAAAATAATCAATGCTCGTCAATGCATTGAAGAGAAACAGGGTTTTATAGGATTCAGAAACGGAAAGGGAAATGAGAATAGAATCTGGATGGGAGGGAAGAAAGGATTGGGTCTATATATAAAGAAATTGGAAAATGAATGAAAATTGTGATGAAAGGGAATGGAAGAGAATTATTAATGAGGATAGAATAGAATATGCATGGGAGAAGTAAAATGAGAAATGAGAAAAATGATAGATATGTACAGGAATTTGAAAAAGAAAAAATGTAAAGAGAAATGAAATGGAAGAGAGAAGTATTACTGAGGGAAGATAAGATATGCATGGGAGAGAAAGAATTAGAGATGAGAAAAATGATAGATATGTACGGTAATTTGAAAAGAAAGGAAAAAAGTGAAAAGAAATGGAAGAGTATTACTGAGGGAAGATAAGATGCATGAAAGAAAAAATTGAGAAATGAGAACAATGATAGATATGTATAAGAATTTAAAAAGAAAGAGAAGAAAAAGAAAATGGAAAAGAGTAGTATTACTGAGGAAAAATGAGATGCATGAAAGAAAAAAATGAGAAAAAATGAGAAAAACGACATATATGTATAGGAATTCGTAAAGGAAGGACAAAAGTGAAGAGAAACGAAATGAGAGAAGAGATGAGATATGCAAACGAGAAAAAAAGACAAACGTAGAGAATGAAAGGGAAGAGGAAGGAGAATAATTAAGAGAAAATATGGATGAAAGGAAACACGAAGAAGAAAGGGAAAAGAATGGAAATAGATAAAAAGGTAAAAATTAATGGATGACGGAGAAAGCAAATTATTATCGAAGGTTAGCGTAAGGATATGGATGATGGATGATAAAGAAAGACATGGGCAAGTAAAGGTACGTGATGTTTAATAACGTGCCAGCTTGTCGATGTTTTTACCGCTGACTTTAAAACCATTACCTTAAGGAGATTCTCTATTTTTTGATATAAGCCCAAAGTTGATCGGGGGATTCCATTGACACATGGAAGTATTTGTAATACGCAATGGAATCTGTTGTGTGATGAGAGTAGTGGAGTCATCTCGTTAGGGACTGACCTTGGCTGCTCTATTTGACGTAGTTACTGAAATCCTGAAATTCGTGCTATATGCAGGAGGATAACATTCGTTTGTAAATAGATGATCCTGTACACAGAATGAATGGTAACAATGCCCTCTAAGGTTAACTCCACGGTGATGTAGTAATTATGGCAAAGGAATCTAAAGTTTTCTGTCAAGTTTACGTAACTCAGTTGGTCGTTGCGATTGCATCTAAGGTTGCAAATAACATCATCAACGTAATTTGAAAAAATGAAAGGAATCTTAATTTATTTATTTACATAACTTTATCCATGACAATTATCTAAGTTCCTAAGCTATCATGGAAGGGGTAAGCACAACAGAGCTTGGCTCCAAATTATGTGCACCCTAACAAAAATTTAAATTATAATAACAACAACAAAATACAAAACAAGAAACAAGACAAGAGAATATTAAAAATTAAAACGCTATAGTGCCTACGAAAGGCAGCGCCACAAGAGGACTATAGTAAGGGAAACAAAAGACGCGTCAAAGCAAGAGGGCGGTCATGTGGGAGGAGAAGAGGAGGGGCCTTCAGACTAAGGTAGCATAAAACAAAATCGTGTTCCTCGAGCAGATGTATGCAAAATCTCCCCGGGCTATAACACAAGAATTTTCCAGAACAGGAAACTCTACGTATATTCTTGGAGCAACACAAAAAGGTCCGAAAGCAATGCGTCCGGTCATAACCTCCATCGCAGCTTTCTAAGGACAGTTTAGATCAACGTGACAGGATATTGAATATAAGACAAACGACAACGTAGTGTGACGATTTTACTACAAACTACTGGAATAGAGCCAGTTTAGAAGACCAAAGCCACGGTCAACTGACTAGTGTATTGATGTCCATTAACTGGTGACGAGCATAGGACAGGTCAAGGTTATGCCCACAATACCTTAGTGCGGGACATAAGCAAATGGGCAGATGGCCTACAATGATAATAGGTTATTTAATAATAGGTTCGAATAGGAATGACAAAAAAATAGAAATAAAGATTGAATTTGAGGAGAGTTATGAGTGTAATATGTATTGATGTAGTTACATATGGGACATTAGTAAAGTATATTATATACTAGCCTAACCATGTCACGAAATAATGTTAAGAGACTCTGCTTGCAGGGTAGCCGCAGATATCATAACTCACAAGAAATGTTTTTTTCACAGCAATAACAACAGCGTGGAATAAATGTCTAAGCACATCGAAATGCTCATCAACATAATTTCGTTTCCATAACAAAACAATGCCTAAATACAGCTAGAGCAGAAGATAGTTTCGAATTGGGATACCGGGTCTATTAGAAAAATAAAGACTCAGGAAAGCCCAGATATCGTACATAAAATAATTCGTTTTATGTTGCGGTCTGCTTTTTGTTACGAGAAGGTTCCACAAGCAAACGCCATTGTTTTTAAAGCTGGCACTCACTATATGTCGAACGCGAAAAAGCTTTATAAGATAATTGGGATAATACGCGCGCTACGATTGGTGAAAAATCAAGTTTGATGAGGGTATCAAAACACGCTCGCGTCATCCTTTACAAAAACATCAGAATAATATGGCGCGCGGAATGGTTCAAAATTGTCATTTCGATGTAATTGAATATTTGTTGTCAATTGCGTTACTTCGCTTGAATGTGTACACTTATCAGTTCATTACATTACACAAGCACGTTCTATATGTTGTTTTTTTTTGTCAATCAATGCTTATAAAAATAGTCAATCACCAAAACTCGGTCAATTACGAAAACTCTGTCAATTCCAAAAAACTCGGTCAATTCAGCAAAAAACTCTGTCGATTACAAAAACTCGGTCAATTCCAAAAACTCTGTCAATTCCAAAACTCGGTCAATTACAAAAACTCTGTCGATTACAAAAACTCGGTCAATTCCAAAAACTCTGTCGATTACAAAACTCGGTCAAATTCAGCAAAAAACTCGGTCAATTACAAAAACTCTGTCAATTCAGCAAAAAACTCGGTCAATTCAGCAAAAAACTCGGTCAATTCCAAAAACTCGGTCTGTATATAGCTAAATGCCTCCGTTCTCGCTAACTAACTCTTACTTTTACTTGACCGGCCGCGTATTTAGTGACTAACAGTCAAACTAAGACCAAAAAAACAATGGAATATGGTATTTCATATAGTATTTCCGACGTCGACTGAGAGGAGCTTTGGATGCTACGCGTGATGATTGACAAAAAAAAGACATATCTTGTGCTTACCTGTGTTACGTAATCGAAAAGGTTTTGCTGAATCGACAAAGTTTTTTTGCTGAATCGACAGAGTTTTACGCGTGATGATTGACAAAAGACATATGACACGTGCTTATTGTTACGTAATTGACCGAGTTTTTTGCTGAATTGACCGAGTTTTTGTAATTGACCGAGTTTTTTGCTGAATTGACCGAGTTTTGTAATCGACAGAGTTTTTGGAATTGACCGAGTTTTTGTAATCGACAGAGTTTTTGTAATTGACCGAGTTTTTGTAATTGACCGAGTTTTTTGCTGAATTGACCGAGTTTTGTAATTGACAGAGTTTTTGGAATTGACCGAGTTTTTGTAATCGACAGAGTTTTTTGCTGAATTGACCGAGTTTTGGTGATTGACTATTTTTATAAGCATTGATTGACAAAAAAAAAAAAACATATAGAACGTGCTTGTGTAATGTAATGCACTGATAAGTGTACACATTCAAGCGAAGTAACGCAATTGACAAACAAATATTCAACTACATCGAAATGACAATTTTGAACCATTCCGCGCGCCATAGAATAATACAATATTGTTTTCGTTTTTTGGCGTGTTTGTTACTTTATAAAACAGATCAAAAAATTTTTTTTCGTGTTTGATACTCTATACTATGCGTCGTGGTTTCCTACGCTCCTCTCGTGTTCTCTCAATATCCTGCGTGTTTTGATCAGAGTATCAAACACGGAAAACTGCTTTTGATCTGTTAAATAATGGGAGTTGCAAAAACTGGTATCGAGTATCGAATCAAAACTGCGCGCGCAAGATGATACATCTTTCTGACCACGAAGCAATGATTTCACTTCAAGGATGGAGATTTGATGAATTTAGTTTGGTTACCCGCGGCCGATGTCAGAACAGTTCATTGAAGTCATTCTTCGTGCGTCATTAGGACCCACACGATCAACGGCTACGCTAATCTATTATTTTATGTGTGTGATATAGACATCTTCCCACAGCCGCTCAATTCAGAGGACAAAGCAATCGTAAAATTTTATTGTTTTGTCCTTTGAATTGAGGTGCATTGGCAATATCCTGCAAGGGGTAGCCTGTGTGTAGACCTAATTTAGCTCTCGTTAAAGAGAGTTAAATTCGGTCTGCAAGCAACCTAGCAAGGGGTCGATAGTCAATCTTTGGGTTGTACTTTGATCCTTGTTTGTTGGTCAGATGAAACGAGGTTCCATCTCTTCACCCGTCATTAGATATTTAGATCAGCACAGAGGTGCAACTGAAAACCAAACGAATCCCTATAATAGTGTGTCCTACTGTGACCATGGGCGTATTGTATTAGATTATAGGGGCCAGTTGTAAAGATACCACCTCTGACAGCGAGCCTACCAACGGCGAATATGAGTGCTGGGGAGTATAGTATAGTATAGTATAGCACATTATACTGATCACAGGATCTTATCAAAACCTTACAAAGACCATTACTATCAGTAATGATAATTATAACAGATAATGATAATAAGCTAGTGCATAGGACAGTATACTAGTATGACTACATTATTAAGTCAGTAGAGAAAAATGGAATCCGGCATTTTGTTTCTCACTGTTTATCGAATACTTGAATATTGGATATAACTTTTAGTTTTTATAAAGATTTTTTTAATGGTTTTCGTTGGATCCACTTTCAATTATGAAGAAATATAAGGTTTATAAAATTAAAGATAGCAAGGCAAAAGTACTCACATTTATGCCACGAGTTTGGTCGGTGTACCAACGGTTTGGTCGGTTTTGCAAGAGTTTGATAGGTAAGTTTGGTAGGTAAAACCCGGGTTTGGTTGGTCAGTGTTCCAATGGTTATTCACTGTAGAAGAAAGCAGTTCACCTTAGGATTTTAGAGACCCTTAGCATCGTGTTTACCGCTAACCGCTAAACTGTAACCGCTAGGAATCAGGTCCCTACCAACGCCCGCAAACACGGAGAAACACTCGGCATCGATAAAATTTAATATGGCCACTCTTCCAAAGACAACTTCGTTATGACGCCTTGATAAATGTCGAAAGTTTGAAGGAAAACGCCTGACTTCGAACTGCAGTTTGAGGTTTGTGGGGCTAGCAAGAACTTCGTGCTAAAGGTCTCTATAATGTATACGTGGAAGGTAAACCAAATCAAAAATACTATGAAAAAAGAAATTATGTTGAAAAAATCTGGAAAAGCATTCATCGATACAAAAATAAAAAAACATCTAACTGTTAAAAACTATTTATAAACTAAAAGAAATAGCATGTCGTACCGTGCAAAAACTGTTCTGACTAATGGGTATCTCATTAGACTATCCTCCGCGGAGAATGAAATACTGAAAGAACAAGGAATGAAGAGAGGAAAAAAAGTGTTTCGTACTTACATGATGATGATCTTCTGTGAACCAAAGAATCAAGCAATACTGGAAGACTGAAATAAATAACATAGCATTATAAAATTTCAATAAATGGTTCTCTCGTGTTGTGATGCTTATAATCGCAACAAAATCTAGAAACGTCTGTGGATTTATATGCTGGAGTGGCTCTTGGCTCCTCCTGGCTTGTTCAGCCGTGCACGAAACATTAATTTGGCAGCAAAAATGCTCAGTTCCGGAAGCAACAATTATCAAGGTCAATAATGAAAGTAAAAAGCATTAAATTGAAGAACAGAGCATAAAATCCAAATAAATCAATACTGAAATAGTTGTCATTAATACTAACCTAAGGCGATTTTTTCCCCTCTGAGATGAAAGTAAGGTTTGAGTATCGAGTTTGAAAGTATAAATGAAGTATGATCTTGAGCGTATCTTTCACAGCCGTTGGTAGTGACTCTTATGTTGTATTTCGAAATTGTATTTTGTACACAGTGGTTTGTTTAAGATTAAATAAATACGTAGTGGTAGGAGAATTCGCTAATTGTTGGGGTGGTCGAGAGCATCTAAGTAATCATCACCTCTGGTAAAGCACGACTGAAGACACAGCTAGGCAGGCATAACCAGACTGAAGACACGTCCAGGCAGGCATAACCAGACTGAAGACACAGCCAGGCAGGCATAACCAGACTGAAGACACATCCAGGCAGGCATAACCAGACTGAAGACACAGCCAGGCAGGCATAACCAGACTGAAGACACAGCCAGGCAGGCATAACCAGACTGAAGACACATCCAGGCAGGCATAACCAGACTGAAGACACAGCTAGGCAGGCATAACCAGACTGAAGACACATCCAGGCAGGCATAACCAGACTGAAGACACAACCAGGCAGGCATAACCAGACTGAAGACACATCCAGGCAGGCATAACCAGACCGAAGACACAACCAGGCAGGTATAACCAGACTGATGCCTGCTTTAACAACAATCTTTTGGCATAACACATAAAAACAATCCATCTTAGTCTGAGCACTTCGATTACTTGTCCTCGTGATCTTTTTGAATGCCATCTGGCGTTGCGGAGACTTCGCCTCCAGTTTTTCTTTCCTCGTTGCAATAATTTGTTAGTAATTAATACAAATGCGAGAGAGAATATGATAAATTTCAACGCAAAGCTGACCTAGACTAATGCTATTCTAGTATCAATTTTGTTTTGGTGATTTTTCAGCTGAGTAAGCCGGTTAACACATAACGAAGAAAACTGGTTCACAGAAAAACTTTACTGAACTATTAATGTTACTTAAAAGTTTGAAGTCTCTTGAGGTTTCACATAGAATGAAGAGAAATATTTCGTAAAACCTTGGTAACTACGAGGAATAAACAACTTTGAAGCAAAATAAGTGCGCACAGGCTCTTATTAAGTGCGCAGGGATCAAATATTTTCAAAAATCAGAAAAACCGAATTTGGAAAAAGGTTTTGGTAAAAGGTTATTTTAAATCTCTAAATAAAAAAATTTGCAGCAACTGTAAAAACAATATTTCTGCTCTTGTTTTTGGATAATCAAAGCACCTTCACTAGAGGTACAAAATCATTATGGTGGGCACAAGCATGTTAAAATCGTAACACATTTATCACCTACTGATTCAATTGCAGGAGAATTTATAGAATAAGATAAGGAAGTATGTAAGCTTTAAATTGAATATCCAAACAACCTTTTGGCTAAACTGTCCCCTGTTCATTAAAGACATGTTTTTACATACAGTTTGACCTCAAATGCTGCCTCTCTGGCATTTAGTTATGCATTCTGCTCATCATCGTCTTGATCTGTAAATGGAAAATACGAATAGAAAATTAAATTAAAACAAAGACGTGCTTCGGGTCGTTACTTCGTATAAGCGCAACGCCATTTCCCTCGCGTTGGATGATCGACCATAAATCCGCGATTACACGTAGCAATTTTCTCTGCAACTTGCATCGCAAATGAGTTGCTACAAAAGTTGCAAGAGTGTTTACACGGTGCAACGGATACGCAATCGTTGCCAAAAGTAGAAACGAATTCCACTTTTCGCAACGATTGCTGCAACTTGTCTCGCAACATTTTTCAAAAATGGCGCTGTTGGTTACACGCTGCAATGCTCCATGCAACTTTATGCCGTTGCGAGAAAATTGCTCCGTGTAATCGCATCTTAAGGACGCATGTGCTGGAGGCTAAGTCATAGCAAGTGTTTACTTTTAGTTTTGAGCCGAAATACTTACGTAGAAGAAGTTAATAGTACAGCTTAACGAAACTTCTATGAGTACGTTATCAATCTTATTTTAAATTTTGCAAAGGCCAATTGTGGGTAAACATTAATGATCAAATATCAAGAAAATGAATTTCTTTTTTCTTTTTAAATTTCTGAAAGATACTCGGCGGGTTTGGAGGAAAGGGGAAGAGGGAAAAGAAAGACAAGTTTGGGTATTAGGATCGTTGTGTCTTGCTTCGTTCAGTTCCGTTCTCCCCTTTCCTTTGCATCTTTGCGGCTTTGCTTTCTATTTTTCCCTCTCCTTAACCCTTTAACCTTGATGCACTACGCACCTCAGGATATTTAGTTTTGTTTAATGTCACACATATCCTCACACTTGCCTGTCTGGGGATCGATGGATAAGCCTTGTATGTTTTCTGTTTGCATCCCTTGCACCCTAGATGCACTACGCACCTCAGGATATTTAGTTTTGTTTAATGTCACACATATCCTCACACTTGCCTGCCTGGGGATCGATGGATAAGCCTTGTATGTTTTCTGTTTGCATCCCTTGCACCCTAGATGCACTACGCACCTCAGGATATTTAGTTTTGTTCAATGTCACACATATCCTCACACTTGCCTGTCTGGGGATCGATGGATAAGCCTTGTATGTTTTCTGTTTGCATCCCTTGCACCCTAGATGCACTACGCACCTCAGGATATTTAGTTTTGTTTAATGTCACACATATCCTCACACTTGCCTGCCTGGGGATCGATGGATAAGCCTTGTATGTTTTCTGTTTTTACTCTTTGCCCTTGATGCACTACGCACCTCAGGATATTTAGTTTTGTTCAATGTCACACATATCCTCACACTTGCCTGTCTGGGGATCGATGGATAAGCCTTGTATGTTTTCTGTTTGCATCCCTTGCACCCTAGATGCACTACGCACCTCAGGATATTTAGTTTTGTTTAATGTCACACATATCCTCACACTTGCCTGCCTGGGGATCGATGGATAAGCCTTGTATGTTTTCTGTTTTCACTCTTTGCCCTTGATGCACTACGCACCTCAGGATATTTAGTTTTGTTTAATGTCACACATATCCTCACACTTGCCTGTCTGGGGATCGATGGATAAGCCTTGTATGTTTTCTGTTTTCACCCTTTGCCCTTGATACACTACGCACCTCAGGATATTTAGTTTTGTTCAATGTCACACATATCCTCACACTTGCCTGTCTGAGGATCGATGGATAAGCCTTGTATGTTTTCTGTTTGCATCCCTTGCACCCTTGATGCACTACGCACCTCAGGATATTTAGTTTTGTTTAATGTCACACATATCCTCACACTTGCCTGTCTGGGGATCGATGGATAAGCCTTGTATGTTTTCTGTTTTCACTCTTTGCCCTTGATGCACTATGCACCTCAGGATATTTAGTTTTGTTTAATGTCACACATATCCTCACACTTGCCTGTCTGGGGATCGATGGATAAGCCTTGTATGTTTTCTGTTTTCACTCTTTGCCCTTGATGCACTATGCACCTCAGGATATTTAGTTTTGTTTAATGTCACACATATCCTCATACTTGCCTGTCTGGGGATCGATGGATAAGCCTTGTATGTTTTCTGTTTTCACTCTTTGTCCTTGATGCACTACGCACCTCAGGATATTTAGTTTTGTTTAATGTCACACATATCCTCACACTTGCCTGTCTGGGGATCGATGGATAAGCCTTGTATGTTTTCTGTTTTCACTCTTTGCCCTTGATGCACTATGCACCTCAGGATATTTAGTTTTGTTTAATGTCTCACATATCCTCATACTTGCCTCTCTGAGGATCGATGGATAAGCCTTGTATGTTTTCTGTTTGCATCCCCCTTCTTCGGCCATGAGAGTCTACTAAAACTGCAACCTCGGGTACCTCAACCTATAAATACAAATATACATATATACTTTTAAAATGGTTATCAAGAGCCAAAAGGAGATGACCGTGACAAGAAAGGTCATTCCAAGATCCAAGAATAGCTGGAAAAACTGATGTTTCTCAGTCATTCCACAGCTCGATATTCGTGTTAACATGTATGCCCATAATTTCCTTTGGATCTTGGAATGATCTATTTTCTATCTATCTACTTTCGACAACTTTAATGAATCTGGCCTAGTATCACATGAATTCATACAATTTGTCGTTGCGACGATGTGATTGTGAACTGATCAAGGCCTTTCAATGGCATTACATGGGCATGTGTCCTTCGAAGCTTCTTGTACCGACAATGTCATGGAAACACTTTGATTGACAACCATCAAAACCTACTTTGTTGTGACGACGATTCCGCGATCGTTATTAAGGATAAATTAAGATCGAGCGCAAGTCGACATTATACCGGGCACGTTATTAAGAATGAATGTATAAGATCGAGCGCAAGTCGACATTATACCGGGCACGTTATTAAGAATAAATTAAGGTGGGGCGCAAGTGCGCCTTATACCTCTTGTGTATCCTGAGTGTCTTCCTCGGCACTCTGAGTTTGAAGTTTCGTTTGTGAGCGCTTACTGAAAGACAGAACACGGTCCAATAATCCACGTAAACCTCCAGTCTCAACGGTTAGAGTATCCATTGTTGGTTTGTCTGATGAACAAAAAATAATAATATCGAGTACATATCGAGAGTATGAGAACAAAATAAATTAACGGGGCATTTGTTTACATCAATTTTATCAAACCCTGAAGTAACACGTGCACAGATCTAAGTCTAGACACGGCTACCTCACAGATCAAAACTTGAAATAACATCTGGGCTGATATGATTCTCTTTTTCTCGTTGCAGTAAGTCAAGGACGATGTTAGCATTTGGAGTTCCAAAGCCCATGCGCATTCCCCTTTTTCATCCCCCAGAGGAAACCCGTGCGCCTTTTTACATAGCGTTGCTACAGTGCTAAGAGAATAAGGCAATAAAAAATGCTTTCTGGCAAAATACAAAAGCAACTACTCTACTAGCCTCCTGCGCAACCATTTTCAAGGTAGTCACGCAAGGGAAAGATTGTTGCGTGACGACCGTAAAAAGAAACTGCGTAAGATACATCAACAGCATTTCTACCTGTTTTTTCAGTCTGGTTTTCAGTATCTACGCTGTCTTCCTGTACATCTCCCTAATAAATCAATCTCACTGTCTCTTTCGTCTATACAAACAACTCACAAACTTACTAGAGTACAAACACTAAAAGCGTGTAACACTTTGCAATATTTAGTAGTAAATAGTGCTAATTAAACAATAGAAAACAATAGGATTAGCATAATTTAGCAGTATTTAGTGGTATTTATGTTGCACACTTTTAGTGTTTGTACAATTGTTTTATTTGTTTCTCAAATAAAATATTTTGAAACAAAAATGAACAGAAAAGATTGAATATTGGTAATCGTTGTCTAAATTTCCAATTTGCATTACATTGCTTAACCAGTATAATGTAGGATGGGGTTGGTCTGGGCAATTCTTTTTAAAATGCAAGTTGATGTTTTCATGGCTGCCTATCGAAAAAAAATGTGAATTAAAAAAAGGAGGAACCTTCCTTGACGTTCAAAACCCTACGATAAACCCAAAATACTAATGATGACCCTCCCCTCTGAAGACCCCACCATCTTGCAGTCCGACAATAAGAAGACAGCACAGTATGAAGAGGGTCCTGAAGGGGTAAAACGGGGGCTGGGATTTGTCTATTTTGCCCTGGGACAAATGGGCTTTAGG
The DNA here is from genome assembly GCF_029948245.1 of Actinia tenebrosa. Lineage (NCBI taxonomy): Eukaryota > Metazoa > Cnidaria > Anthozoa > Actiniaria > Actiniidae > Actinia > Actinia tenebrosa. Next base: position 3,764,520 of record NW_028292581.1, on the reverse strand, counting down.
TTATTAGAAATGGGGGAAAAAAGGAATGTGAAAATGTTTTTAAAGAAAAACGTTTGGGAATTGGGCACTGGGAATTGGGATTTGTAAAACCATTTGGATGGGAAATGGGATTAGGAAAATGGGAAATGGGATTATTGTAAAGCACTTAGGGCAAATAGTGAAATAAAAAAATAAAGGTTTATATTAGCACACCCCTTCAGGACACACTATGAAGAACAATAGTTAGCTACAAAATTGCTATTTCTGAGCAAAATGCAAAATAGTTCAATGTCTATTGTTACATCAGTGGTATTTTCTTAACTTTTAATGCCCCATGAGCCCCGGCATCAATCATTGTATATGCTATTACTCTTATGTTTTTGAATAAATAAATCAGTTCAAATTAGTACAAATTACCCACAAGTTAGTACGTACTTTTTATCATTGATATTTGAGATTCAACATACCTCACTAGCAAGGTCAGTATCTGATGGTACAACACTTGGCCGTACATTGCGTCGCTGCATTACACCTAAAACAAAACATATTCATGATGACTGGGGCGCATATTTATGGGCCTTATAATGTTATGCAAACACATTTTCTTATCAAATGAACTACATTTATTTATAATTATTACAAACTTCTGATACTAGTAACTATAACATTTGAGAATTAATTTTCATTTCCTTCTCGAACAACCCATAATTCAAAATGTTACAAAATCACATCATAAATTTTTTTCATCCTAAACTTTTTTATCTAGAAACTGTCAAAAATTGTACACCATTCAAGCAATCAAGTCAAGACAGACAAGTTTACCAAAGCACATAAGGGACTGGTCATTATTTGGAGAGTGTTGGGGAGTGAGCTGGTGAGTATGCCATGTTCTATTTTTCCTAACCCAACTCTGATTGGACCCTAATTTTTTTTAAAGGTTTTTAAAAGGCATGATTACATAAAGAAATTTTCTCTGCAAATTGTCATGCAACAGCAATGTGACAAAATTCAGTCACAAGAGTGTTTACATGGTTCAACAGAGACTCAATTGCTGCCAAAACTAAAAACGAATTTTACTTTTTGCAACGATTGCTGCAACTTGTCTCGCCATTGCGAGACAAGTTGCAAAGAAAATTGCTCTGTGTAATTGTGCCTTTACACTGAGATTCCAAAAATGGTATTAGTAAAATTCCACAATTCCTGTTTCAAATTACCTGGTGCTCCAGCTAGGAATGCCATGTTAGCCGTCTTTGCTAGAGCTCCTGACAAACCTACAGTTGTTTCTGCACCAATGTTGGACCTTTCTTCACTGGAATCAGAGTCGCTTTCCTGTTCGAAAATCTGATTCAATGTACTGTGTTTTGTTTCCTGTAAGATAAATTCAAACACAAAGTTTTAGGAATACATGTTTTAAAAATAATATAATTTATATTAGATATAACTGCTTTCAAAAAAGGTTGGTGAAGTTTTAGATGCATGCTGCTTATTGCATGCTGCATGTTGCTTGCCAAGCTTGAAATGTATTATATTCATATGTAAATAATGTCAGCACATTCACAGAAGAGAATATGACGAAAAAATGTGCAGAGAAAATATGGAAGAATTCCATACCATTGTGACCTTTTGCTGATTGGATTTGCATTGTCCATTGTGCATTTTGGCCTTGGTATACAACATGCATCAAAACCTTCACCAACCTCTTTTGAAATAGCTGTATAATAATGGGGAGGCACGGATCATACATAAGACAAATCAACCCCTACAAAATTCAACAGAACAGTTATAAATTGCTATTGATGCAGTGGGTTTTTGTTGTTGATACAATACTTCACCTTTTCTGACATCATCTTCTTGAGGTAGCTGATTCTTTTTACTCTGTTGCTCAGTAAAGAGTATTCTGCACAATTTTGTTTCAGTCTGGAAAAAAAATTAGATTAGTCTTTGAATCTTTCTAAGCAACGGTCAACAGTCAACAGGTATTTTTTGGGTGTGATAAGCTTGTTCATGACCCAATATGCATCCTAATTACAGTAGTGTAAGGCCTCATTTGAAATCAACTAAAAGATGCAGCAGTAGATCTTTGCTGTCCATCTAAGTATTTAGGAATTTCACAGGATAATCACACCAAAATTTCTTACTTTCTATTACATGCTATACCATCCTCGGGAGCCCAAGGGTAAGATTCTACCGCTTCTTTCTCGCTCCCAGAAAAATTGCCCATGGGCATGAAGTCTGTTAGAGCTTGATCCAGAAGTCCGAATCAATCTCTTTCCTGATTGGTCGACCTGCTGGGGTCGACCAATAAGCATCAAGTATATGTAAACAAGCATGTGATGGAATTATTTCAAATTTTGATGCCTGGAACAAGCTATAACAGACTTTTTACACAGGGGTATTTTTTCAGGGAGTGAGAAACTAGCAACAGAACTTTACCCCCGAGTTTCTGAGGATGACACTGTACAAGATTTTGGTGGGACAATCCCTTGCATACCCTCAGTTTTTCATGATTATGCTGATTTAAGCTGTCTTAGGGCTTTAGGATGCCCTCCAGCATGCCATAGATGGATAAAATGTCTAAAATAATTGTTGAGTTTTGGAAAAACTTTTTATTCAAAAATCAATGTTTATGGAAACCACACCTATGTAATAAATGTATGGTAAAGAATGCAAAATATGGTTTTGCCACCATTCTTTGCAGTTCAACAATTAGCTGCAGAAAATAAACAAAAAGCCCAAAATATTTATGAGTTAGGGAAAAAAATTAAAACTTATAAAAGATGGTCATTATATACTTATTGGATTCATCCAAGCCCATTATTGCAGAACAATTTAAATCAAGAATTCCATATTGGGCGACACTGCAGGTCAAATCCTGATCATCATGTTCATTTACCTGGTCATCTTTTGGTTCAATGTGTGACGTGTCTTGAAAATATCTTGAGGGAAAACTCTCATTCCTAAAAATGATGTAAGAGAATGGAAATAAATTAAAATATTGAATATATTTCATAAAATCCAAGTAAAGAAAATCTATGCAAAACAGTCCCCTGCAATGGAAAGAAACCTAAAACAGTGAAAACAAGTGAGGAAAAGAAGAGGAATATGCTAAGACAGGTTCCTTTGAGAGAAAAAAAGAATGCTTCCCAGGCTTATTATTAAAAGATGGTTAATTCATAAAATAATAATAAATAGTTTACCATAGGTTGGACTGATGTCAGGTTCCAAATCCAAGACTTTGGTGGCAAATGGAATGAATTTTGGATGCGTTACTTTTCTGGGTATGCATGACACTCTGTAATATAAATATATAACTAAGTTATACAATGGTTTTGAGTGGTATAACATAGAAAATCCCACATGATTTTACATACAAGTGAATAGAGGCTTTGCACCATCATGTGATAACTGCCATGACAGGAGGCAGGAACAATTGAATCTGGTCTAATCTAATTTACATGAGAAAGATTTTTCATTTTCCCAGGGGAAAACGACTCTCTTGTTGTGCCTCCTGTCATGGCTGTCATCTTGTGATAGTGCAAAGCCTCTATACAGTAGATAAATAAATATATAGTTGTATAAATATGGTATACCCTGAGAAAGCCAAATAAATTGAACTTGGTGATCAACTTATGTCAGAACTAGAAAGAGCACCTTTACTTTAATAATACCTAATAAGATTCATTACATTAGGCATTATGTTGTCCAAGAAAACTTAAATTGGAAATTGACAAATTTACAGATGTTTACAAGATACAAAAAAGGAGTAGCATATATGTTTAGAGCAAAGGCAGTTGCTGTACTACTGAGATAGTGAGTATTTGGCTAATCTGCGGCTTGAAACACACCAAACACACCCAAATGAGCCAGACAGGTGGTGATTTTTTGAGGTTATCCACCTGATCTGAGAAAAAATGTTAGCCAATCTGAATTGAGAAAATTGCAAAACTCTTGAAATAACGGATTTCCAGGCCACCAAATGAAAAAATAACTCTGCTAATGTGCACTTTATAACAGTGACAGGATATATTCATAAGTTATATATTTTTATTGCAATGGTGGGCATGTTTTTATTTTTTGCTGATCAAATTTCGCAGGGACCTCAGTTTTGCAGTGATGTCATTTTCGCACCAATATTTCAGATCAGCTGGATATCTCAATAATACTGCAAGTGCTAATAGTGGTGGAATAATTACTCACCCTAAAACATTCAGTGTGGTATCTGGTGGCTCTAGTCTAGGAAATGCACTTTGATTAACCATTTCTTTTGGTGAGTGAATATTCTCTATCTGTGTGGATATTCATGACAAATCCTGCTTCAATTAAGTGCACTTTTTATTTAAGCTTTATTTTGATTAAGCTTAACAAACTTTGAGGGCTAATAGATTACTAAAGGTATCAACATATCATATGTTCACCTGACTTGATAATCCATATCCAAAAGTTCCATAGACAAAAGCAAATTCTATGCTTATATCACCAGCATACTGCAATGGAACAATAACAACACTAAGATGACCACACCCATCCAATATGTACATAGATCCTACATGGTTATAACACCAGCATACTGTCAATGGAACAATAACAACACTAAGATGACCACACCCATCCAATATGTGCATAGGTCCTACATGGTCATATCACCTCCATACTATCAATGGAACAATAAAGACACTTAGATGACCACACCCATCCAATATGTGCATAGATCCTACATGGTTATATCACCTCCATACTGTCAATGGAACAATAACAACACTAAGATGACCACACCCATCCAATATGTACATAGATCATAAATGGTTATATCACCAGAATACTGTCTATGGAACAATAACACCACTTAGATGACCACACCCATCCAATATTTGCATAGATCATACATGGTTATATCACCTCCATACTGTCAATGGATCAATAACAACACTAAGATGACCACACCCATCCAGTATGTGCATAGATCCTACATGGTTATATCACCTCCATAATGCATACTGTCAATGGAACAATAACAACACTAAGATGACCACATCCATCCAATATGTGCATAGGTCCTACATGGTCATATCACCTCCATACTATCAATGGAACAATAAAGACACTTAGATGACCACACCCATCCAATATGTACATAGACCATAAATGGTTATATCACCTCCATACTATCAATGGAACAATAAAGACACTTAGATGACCATATCCATCCAATATGTGCATAGATCATACATGGTTATATCACCAGCATACTGTCAATGGATCATTAACAACACTAAGATGACCACACCCATCCAATATGTGCATAAATCCTACATGGTTATATCACCTCCATACTATCAATGAAACAATAAAGACACTTAGATGACCACACCCATCCAATATGTACATAAATCCTACATGGTTATATTACCTCCATACTATCAATGAAACAATAAAGACACTTAGATGACCACACCCATCCAATATGTGCATAGATCATACATGGTTATATCACCAGCATACTGCAATTGAATGATAACAACACTAAGATGACCACACCCATCCAATATGTACATAGATCCTACATGGTTATATCACCTCCATACTGTCAATGGAACATTAGCAACACTAAGATGACCATATCCATCCAAAATGTGCATAGATCCTACATGGTTATATCACCTCCATACTATCAATGAAACAATAAAGACACTTAGATGACCACACCCATCCAATATGTACATAAATCCTACATGGTTATATTACCTCCATACTATCAATGAAACAATAAAGACACTTAGATGACCACACCCATCCAATATGTGCATAGATCATACATGGTTATATCACCAGCATACTGCAATTGAATGATAACAACACTAAGATGACCACACCCATCCAATATGTGCATAGATCCTACATGGTTATATCACCTCCATACTGTCAATGGAACATTAGCAACACTAAGATGACCATATCCATCCAAAATGTGCATAGATCCTACATGGTTATATCACCTCCATACTATCAATGAAACAATAAAGACACTTAGATGACCACACCCATCCAATATGTGCATAGATCCTACATGGTTATATCACCTCCATACTATCAATGGAACAATAAAGACACTAAGATGACCACACCCATCCAATATGTACATAGATCATACATTGTTATTTATCACCAGCTTACTGTCAATGAAACAATACCAACACTAAGATGACCACACCCATCCAATGGACGCACAAATGAAAAGAGTTACATTGACATACCTTTTAAAACTCCAAGGAAGAAGCTAAAAACAAAAAAAAGACTCTGCAACCTACCCTCTTTTTCTTGTTTTGCAATTCAAAAGTATCTATTGACCATAGTTTCTAGAATGTAAAAAATCAGTGTTAAGGTTACTGTTATCTATAACTGTTTACTCCTTTAATTCCTTTCTTTCTCGGCATTCATTGTAATTTTTAGAATGCATTACCTATAGTTACATTAGAGTTAAATAATTTTATGTCAAATACTTGGTACCCCTTACATAAATTCCGGTTTCAAATTGTCCATTCATCAGTGGTCACATTTATGTGTGAATTACTTAAAATTATGGGGGGGGGGGGGGGGGAACACTCTAAACCATTTGTGTAAATTATCTTATGTATACAAATAATAACTAATAAATAATGGGATTTAACAGTGGAGTCCAGTGGAGTGGCTCAGTAGTTCTTCCAATAGATTCCAATTGGAATTTAAACATTGATTTTAAGGAGGGAGGAAAACCGGAGAACCCGGAGAAAAACCCTTGAAGCACAAGAGAGAACCAACAAACAACTCTACACACATGACATAAAGCACTGACTGACACCCGGGTCTCATTGGTGAGAGGCGAGCGCTCTCACTGCTTCGTCACCCATGTTTCCTTTACAATGTACGATGTACTGGTATTGATTTTAAAGATTATGTTTTTCTGTTTATTGAGGAGGCACACTCTAAGACATACCTTCACCATCTTGTGCAAGTGAAAATCAATTTTTCCCAACACTCTGTATTTAGGTCTGACCTGTTGTTTATCAAACCCTATAACAGCTATACAGACGTTGTTCAGTCCACTGCTTATTTTGTTAGACACCTATAGGACAGATTTTCACTTATATTAGTAATCTACTTATAATCATCACTTCTTTTCTTAAATAATATTGCCAAACCCTTCATAATAGAATCTAGACTACAGGGCTCAGAGGAAAAATGCTAGTGTGTTCAAAAGAATAATGTTATTGCTTCGCTTCTTCCGTTGGTTCTCTGGTAGCAGGAGCTAGATAAAATGGTCAATGCATCCTAAACACATACATAGTATGTGTAGTCGTGCTTTTATACCACCCTCTGTCATGATGTCCAGCAGGGTTTCATGCAAAATTGTATGCACAAGTATTCAGGACAAGATTTAAAAAAAAAAATATGCACACACATACACTAGTGACTTTTCTCTGAGCCAGTCAAAATTTGTACATATTTAATGAACCCTGGGGTGACGTCACAGTCAATTACGTATTGAAAGTTTATTCAACTATTCACTTTATGTAGAATCAATACTGAAAGTATTGTATCAGGGGTTAGGTGCACTTTAACAATAAAACCCACAATCCGAATAGTCTTTAAGTCAATAAACCATGAGGTCAAAGGCCAAATGGGCTATTAACTCGTAGATCATGAGGGTGAGAGCTACCTACCAATTGGTCAAAAGAATGGATACAAAAAAAATTGAAATTAGGTTACACTGTTTTAGTTGTCAAAACCGCACTTTTTGCTACTAGACTGTTCTATCACTACTAGACCACTAGTAGCTAGCTCAGCCACTCTGCAAACACTTCTCTTGTCTTCACCCAGCTCGCACATGCTTTACGAGTCTGCACAAAGCACGCTCACACCCTATATTTCTTTTAGCTAAGAACAATGTCTCATCCTTATCCAAATTTTGACTTAATCACTAGAATTAAATGTGTCATTTACTTACAGGAATAGAAAAGTTCTTGATTTCATCCCAAATGACTTTTCCTTTTTTGTAACAAGACTTGACAGATGTAATTTTAGAGGAGACTCCAACAGAGATATTTACATACAGTCCATAATGATCTGGAATTATCTGCTTGTCCAGGTAGAGATTTGAACACCCAAACACCTGTATTGCTAATAATCCAGTCTATAATAAATAATAATCGAGGAGAATTTGCTTTACTGAGTATGAAACATCCAGTTGTCTCCATTTTTTTTTTTCGTCCTCATATTTACAATCAATTTTAAAATTATTGACATGAGTAAAAATCTTTCTAATTTTGGGTTACTCTTCCTCTCGTAATAAAAAAGAGCATTTCTTGTCATGTTTTTGTATTTCATGAGAAACCCAAATCTTTACTCACTGGTACAGATGCCTTTTCGTTTAACAGCAAGTCTTCTTCTTCGTCTTTCTTCACGTCTTCTCCACCTGACAGAAATCACGATATGCAATTATCATCAAAGAACAGAGTGTTCACACGTAATCTTTATAACAGAAGTAATCATAAACTATTTAGAAATACCTTGAATGACTGAAGTAAAGTCAGCGAGCATCTTTTAGTCCAAAAGAAAAGCTCAAACCATTAAAATTTTGCTGTAATTACTTCAAACTTGCCGCGATGTTGTTCCTGGCCTGACCGACCTGGCCTTGTACATGTGCAGTCGGAAAGCAGTCGGAAAGCAGTCGGAAAGAAATTGATTGTCACTTGCAAAAACACGATTAACAACATCGAGCACTTCAGAACGGTTAGCGAAAAAAAACATTTAAACATATTTCTAAACGAATTTATGTCGCTTCTTTGTGAAAAAAGTATATTGATGTCGTCAGACGCCACGAGCCTTTGGGGTCACGTTAGTTGTTGTCAGTGTATTTTTAGATACCCCTAGATACCCTACGAGCAGAGTCTCCTTTTACTTAGTGACGTCTGTAATGCAACGCTGTTTTCTCCGGTTACGAAACCGCATCTGTACAGTTTTACTAATCGACTGTCATTCCACTTCACTGCTAATCAAGAGATACAAAAGCAGTACATTTTTATTAAAATAAAACACATTAAAAAAGGTGTGCCCTTTTGAATAAATTTGATGTGAGGAAAAAATTGTTCGCAAGTTCTGAAAGAAAATTACACATAAAATGTTCCAAAGTACCCGCTAAGTCCAAATAGTAGCGTCCTTTGCAGACGTTATTTGTGTCGGTCTCTTATGACGTCTGCAAAGGAGGCCACCCAAATAGCGGTACATGACAAAGATTAGGTGTTTAAATAAGCTTCAGCATACCAGCACATTGGGAAACCTAGTGCACGCTCCAAGAGCGTCTCGTAGCATTTTTTTGCAAAATTTCGGAATAGAATCACTAGTTATTTATAATAAAATAAAAATCATAGAATAAATGCTGCAAATTCGGCGTAAAAAAACTATTAGATTCCGTACGATCCATCCAAACGAAGTTCAGTCCAGTCCATCTTTGTACGGTTCCTGATTTTCCAAAACTAAAAAACACTCGGGCATTGAGATGAGGAAAACAAGTTTTAGAAGTTGGGCGTGTTTTTGCTGTACATAAAGACTATCCATGGCCTTTCAACAGGTGAAAATTCAAAACTAGGAGCGGGTATTTTGTGGATGGGGAATCAGATAACTCTGAAATGGCCGGTTTTGTTGAACATTCATATGAAGTACTATTTGTTGCAGAAAAGGACATCGAACAAGTAAGCACAGGCTTGCAATAGCATGACAACAGATATTCACGTAAAAACATTTCTAATTGAAGGATGGTAATCATTGGGGGGGAAGGGGGGTTCAACGTTATTTTCAACGTAACAGAGGGGGGTAAGATCTAAAAATTTTGTTTTTAAGGGGAGTACTGCCTAATCTTTTGCTTGATATATCTCATTTTTCAAGCCCCCCTCCTGATAATTATTGCACAGTCCCTTAGGTGTTAAATAAGCTTCAGCATACCAGCACATTGGGCAACCCAGTGCATGCTCCAAGAGCGTCTTGTTTTCCTTAACGATGTCACTGAAAAATCATTGCATTTCAGGTGGAGTTCAGTAGCACATGGATAGAATGTAGAGGTTCATGTTCTTCTGAAGCCGGTGAGAACCCGGTGCCGAGGATCAGGCTGGGTCGAAACGTCTGTATTCAATCTTTTTTAGTTATTTCAATAAAATAAACGATAGAAGAGTGCACACAATAGCCTTGCAACAAAACGTGATCATATACGAAGCCCCATTTCCAGTTTCGTTTCAGGCTCGAAAACAATAAAAACGACATAACTACTAAATATAAACAAATCTAAAAAGTTTATTACTACATTTTGGAAGCGATAAAAAGAAAATATCGGCTGTAATCTAGATCACCTCTGTCTTTCTGCAGATTTGTTTGCTATTTCTCAGCAGAAAAATATTGTCACAAATGAAAATGTATTATAGCTCTATTTGACCACTTCAATGAATATTTTTTTCCCCACTTTTCTCTTCTCCCAGTTTGAGTATCTTAAAGATTCCTTTATTCCGGTTTCAGAAGCATTCTCACTCTAAGCGAGAGAGGCTCTGGAACCCAGAATGATAATTTATAGGGTAAAGATAATAAGGATATTTTAGAAGGAAGCAACAGCGGGAGTAAAGGTCGAAATTCCATTGAATCTTTTTCCAAAATAACGAAGAATGAGAAGGAAAAGAGGTTACATCCTTAGCCGGTGTGGTACAACAATTACTAATATGATTGCAAATACATTATGTAAAAAAAATACAACTATATATAAACTAATTCAGCTGAGTAGATTGCATGCACCGAATTATAGTATCATAAAAACAAGAATGGATGGAATGGAATAAATCGTGATACTTGAATACGGAAGCCATTTGAGAGTCAGCATGCATTATGTACTTTGCCTAGTTCCACTAATTTCAAATCAAATCTACTGTTTTCGAGTTTAGCGTTTTATCATTAGCAATGGTATCTCCAGCCTACAAAATATATCTAAAATCAAATAACAGTGCTAACTGAAAATACATATTCAAAAATGTTTGAGGAAGGAAAATTTCGTCAAAAACACTATTCTTGGCAAGTTTGACTTTATAAACACTAAGTAAAACTATAAAACTATATTTTCTATGGTTCGTATCTTGTTATGTACATCTTTCAAAATATCTGTCGTCCTTCTCCTCGGCGCCTTCAGTTTCAACTGCGTCATCATCGTGTTCATCAGGACGTGTATATACGAAGGGGTTTTCCTCAAACTGTTCGTATTCTTCGTCTGTGATGTGAAGTCCATCATTTACGAAGGCGCAGAATCTTTGTTAAATGATGAGAAAGATTACATTATAACAACCTCTAGCAATTTATTATGAAGTGCAGATGATAAATGTTGTTTTGGCTGTCGTTTTCTTTTGCTGTCATTTGTTTGTTGGTTGCCGTTGAAAGTTGTGTTTTTCAAAGGAGAGGTCAAGGAGCAACACGCAGCCACGGAAGTTCAGATGATAAATGTTGTTTTGGTTGTCGTTTTCTTTTGCTGTCATTTGTTTGTTGGTTGTTGTTGTGTTTTTCAAAGGAGAGGGCAAGGAGCAACAGCCAGCCACGGACTGGCAAAGGAAACAATTCAAAAAAAATTCCACAGGACAGCGGTCCACCTCAGCAACTGCTGGGTGCAGCTATTGTGCTAAACTAATTTCAGTGTGAACATCGGTAACGTTGTTAGCAACAGCGTGATCTTGTTAACCGATGAAATACGCCTATTTCGAGTACCGCAAATATTGGAGTAACATTGGTTAAGGTGCAGAAATACGGGCAACCAAATGGAGCAACTTCTCGCGCAAAGTAGAAACTCTCTCTGCGACAATGAAAACGTGTTGTGCGCGAAGAAAATTTGCTTCTAGAAGTTGCGCGATGTTTTGCTCGAATTACCGTACTTTGTTGCAGTAAAAGTTATGCAAAGCATGTCGTTGGAAACTCCGTCGCCAGCAACTAAGTCCTGAAATAGGAGTTTCCCGTCATCCAGGGCGTGAGGATCAGGCCCGGGTGTGGAGGGAGAGGGGGCGGGGTTAACAGTAAACGACACTAACCTCTTTGGGTTCCGTACTCTGCTTATTACTTTCCAAGCATCACATTCTGGACTATTACAATATTCTCTTAGCTCATCCAAAGCCCGGCGTGTCTCAACTACACCTTGGCTATCAAATTCTTCTCTTGTCAGTAATCGCTGCGATGGGGGAAAGAAATAGTACCAAACTTTATAAGAAATCCTGAAAGAAAGAAAGAAAACAGCTTTTAGAATACAGCCTTTTGCGAGGTGGAACAAAATACCAAAAAACGCGTAACTTTTTAAGTTTTAATTCAGATAAATTATCTTGAGGCTAGTAAAGATTTATAGCGCGTTTGGAAGGAATTTGCAATACACCTCTTTAGCTTGGCCGTAATATTTTCCCATTTCACACCACGTGTCATTCTCTTGAGATTAAGATTTTTTGTTTGAGTTTTATCCATATTCATGTGTCTTTTCATGCGCAATCGTTAAACAGAGAAATGATACTCTAGGGAAAGAGAATATGAAGTACTTATCTTGTCTAGGGTAGGACACATGGTCTGGAGTGGTCTGCTTATTGAAAATGTTTGACAAGCTTGGCAAATTTATAGGACTAAAATAAAATAAAAAGTTTGAAATATTTTGATCCGGACACTTACCAGCTCTTGGGTAAAATAACAAGTAGTTTTTCAATGACATTGTGACCTGAGGTCTTAATGCTGTAGCATACGATCACTATGACAACCACTACTAAAGACAAAGATTCAGGCTGGATGCCCTTGTAAATGAAGTATGAAGCAATCAAACGGATGGTCCAGCGAATCAGATCGATGCCACGTTGGTTAGTGACAGGACCATTGTAGTAACACAAGCAGAAACTAATGATACCTTTAAAAACAAAAAAGAATGCATGAATGCATGTTTACTATAAGGCAACTATTGGAATAGTTGAACATGTAAGTGGCTATCAATTGCATTGTCTATCAGGAGTAATGTTCAGGGAGATAGGAGTACTGTGGAGGGAAGGGGTATGTGTGTGGTGTGGGGGCTGAATATGACTTGAGGGATTTTCTCCAGGTTCTCCTGATTACTCCCTCTACAGTGCTAAGTGCTAAATTCAATTAGATCTAAGAGTTAGCCATGCCCTGACGTTGATCACTGAGCCCAGATATAATTTCAAGATTTGATCAATGAGTTAGCCCCCACTGAAACCGCCACCCGGTTGGCTCAGTTGGTTGAGCGCCGGACTGTTGTGCAGGAGGTCGTGAGTTCGAGCCCTGGTGACCAGACCTTACACTCAGGGTCTTAAAATAACTGAGGAGAAAGTGCTGCCTTTGTAATAACACCTATAAAAATCATAATCATTATCCAGGGCGCTAATTAGGTAATTAGGTACCTAATGAGCGCCCTGTCATTATCATTATCATTAGCCATGCCCTGACTTTGATCACCCCAGATATTGTTTCAAGATTCAATCTACAGGTTGGCCATGCCCTGACCTTGATCACCCCAGATATTGTTTCAGGATTCAATCTACAGGTTAGCCATGCCCTGACTTTGATCAGCCCAGATGTTTTTTCAGGTTTGATAAGGTTCGAAGGTTTAATTGTAAAGTAAGTAAATACCTGCAACAGTAAAGTATCCTATAACGATTGGGTTTCTATCAAGAACAAGGTCAACAAGGTTGTTCCAAGTCCATTGTAACAGATAGAGAGAAACACTCCAACCACCAGCTAAAAGGGCATAAGCTCCACCTTTCTGTGGAAAAAAAAAACAAAAAAAACATTATTAAGCATAAAGTATGTATACTTGGGAAGAAAATTATTAATGATTAAGTTAGTAATAATTAAGTAATTTATTTATTCACGTAAGACACACAGGAGCTTACAGTAAAGTCTCGTTAGAACGAGCATGTGATTATGATCCTGTATGATGTATAAAGATCCCTTTCTTTGTATAGACCTTAATCCAAAATGGCACAGGACCGGTTAAAAAAACAAGGCATTCAGGGCCAAATTCAAAGTATCTTCTTATAATTTGATGCCACAAAATTGTTGTGTTTCTGAATGTAAGAATGAAAGTTAAGACAGAACAAGTGTATACTTGTACTTTGCATTGACACCATATTATTTCTTTGCATTTTCTGCTGTATGCCTCGTTTTCATGTAACACACTCAGCTGTGTGCCATTTTGGACTTGATTAGGTGCATACCTAAGGTGCTTAAATTTATGAAAAGCGGTTAATCTAGGGAAGGGGTAGCGACTCCCTTTTTCAAAGTGGTAAGGGTGATTGTGCTAATACCCCTTAATCAGTGAGTGGACAACATCTTTCTTTTGTTCTTTTATGTTTGTCCAATAAAGAAAATGAATAACAACTGAACCTAATAGGTACAGAGTCATGTTACATAACTGACTTTTGAGTCGGAACCCAAAAAGGTTCAAACAGGAAATATTTTAAACCCTACTGCCAAATGCTCCTACCATTTGGACAAAGGGAGTCTCCTCCTGGGTGGTAAGTATGAATGTGGGCACTGAGGGTGTCCAACGCCTTCCCATGACACCCTCAGTGGTTCTTTTATGTCCCTCCAATGACAAAAACATGACCACAATTCAATGGGTCATCATTTATAGATGTAATTACAAAGACAGCATTTTCTCTTCAGTAATATAAGACCCTTTAGGAGTGTTTGTCCAGCTAGGGAATTGAACTCTTGACCTACTGGAAACAGTCCGAAGCTCAACAAACAACTCACCCAAATAGGCATCAGTTTAAAAGGATATTTTAAATTTGATATAATTGGCCAGGAAGACAATCTTGATGACTTACTGAAGGCAATAGTCGATGGAGAAGAAAGACAGCAAGTAAAAGAGAAACTCCGACACCAAGAACAATCCCAGAACTATAATAGAATGTTGCACTCCTGACAGACAAAAATCATCACCATCAAATTTACTTGTATTAACTGAAAATAAACTTCAAAATAAAATATGCAAGATAAAGACAGAGAAAACAGCAGAGAACTTCAAACTATCAAATCTTTTTTCCCCCAATCAATCTATTATGTGTCATCAACACCATAAAAGTGAGATATAAGTGGGCTTATAACTGAAAGCATACACTGTATTTGCGATAGCAGACCAATGGGCTTATAACCAGGATTTTGCAGCATTTATTCCAGAATCTGTGAATTTAAGTTACCTGTGATGTCATACCTGCTAAGCCTGTTAGCTTCTAGAAACAATATTAGCCCTACTATGAAAGACAGTGGAAGATGCCAATTGACAGCTGTTAAAATAAAGGAAAATATCTGGAAGTCATAAATAATTTGATTTATAAATAATTTAATTTATGTACAAGAATGCCATTTAATTTGCTAATTAATTATACAGCTTCTCATTAATCCCATATAGGTAACTGTCCAATTATTTTCTTAATTGGACAGGTCTTGTTGATATGGGATTAATATTAGGCAGCTATATAATTAATAGGTAATGGGATTTCATGCTCTCAAATCAAGAAATAATTAGACTTGAAAAATTCCTCTGACTGCCAAATTGGACTCAGCCTACGGCCTCATCCAATTTTGTCAGTCCTCAGAATTTTCCTCATCCAATTATTTCTTAATTGGACAGCATGGAGTCCTATTACATAATACTAATTGAGTTGCAACATTACAGCTTACAAAATCCCAAGATCCCAGAAGTGAGTTGTGAGTGGATCACTACTACTGCTTAACTCTGCACCCTTGGTTTCCCAGAAGAAAAAAACAAGAATGTGAAACTTACTTTGAAATGTTAGCTCTACGTTTATGCTGTTTGTTTCGTATTCTTTTCTTGATGAGATATCAAAACAGGTGTCTCCAAATGGGGATAAATACAAATAATTGCTAGTGATGGCATCAGGATCTGCAAACCAAGCCAAGATACGCTTTGCAAATGTCTGACTTCTGACCTCATTCAGGGTTTTACAGCTACAAGACCAGAAAAATACACAATTAACAATATTTTGAAAAGAAGTTGAAAAAACTAATTTAAGTAAAGCTGGTTACATTGTAAAGAATTCAGTGGGAACCTGTGGCATTAACTAAATTCCAAAGGTAATAGACCACTTTACCTTAAGCGTAATGTTTCCCATTTCAGACCATGTGTCATTCCCTTGAGAATAAGATTCTTTGTTTGGGTTGTATCCATTGTCATGCATTTTCTCATGTGCAACCATTAAACAAAGAAACGATACTCTAGGGAATGACAAGCAGTCTGAAATGGGAAAACATTATGCCCAAGAAAAGGAGGTCTATTCACTTTGGCAGTCTAGAGATGTTGTGCTATTACCTCTTTAAAACTTCATGAATAATTAATGACCTTAGAACAATACAAAATCACTACTGTCAAGGCATCTTTAAACCCTGATACAGAATTCATCCTGATTTGCAAAAGGTTAACTTTGAAATATCTCGGCCAAGTTACATTTATTGTTAAAATTTTTACTCTAAAAAAGAAGCATTAATCTAGACATTAATATGCAAATGAGCGTGAGATCTGTATGAGGTTTGAAACAGCTTGTTTGCGGCTCGCTGTTTTAAATCCTCATACAGATCTCCTGCTTATATTGTATATATTACACAGAGAAGGAAGGATATATGCATCTCACTTTATCATTTACTTGTACAGTATCTTCATTTTTAAACATGGTGATTTGTTCAGTTGCATAAAGCTAAGAATGGGCCTCTTAAAAATTAAAACCTTTGTTTAACCACCATAAATGTATTCTCAAGCTCTTGAATCTACACAAAAAAATCTACAAAGCTTTTCCCTGTTGTATCACAGTGTGGGACAATCACAACAGAGCTAGGCTCCAAACTAAGTCAAAGCCCAAAGATCGAATTAGAATTGCAATTGAATTGAATGCAAGACTACACATGGGAAAATCTGTTTTTTCAGTCAATATGGCTGACACGTGGAAATTAGACCCATTTAGGTGTAAGGTCAAAACAGTGGTCCAAAATATCTGCTTTTATTAATTCAGGTTGTAGGTAGCTCTACTGGTAAATACACCCTTCCTTCTGAGAGATCTGTTGAAATACATTGTACTTGATATAGGAATGTTTGTAGTGACTATTTCTATACATAAAAACATTGCTTAGCAAATATTCAAACAGGCAGTGATTTGACTTTTAGTTTTGAGTTTTCACTTCCAGGAATGGTTGGTACCAGATAATACCACTCATTACCCCTCTAAATTAGGTCCAGTAAGATGAACGATTGCTAATTGGTCTTATCCTAGTATACTCAGATGCTGTATCTCCTATTTTTCCCAGTGTTTGTAGCTTCCTATAGATTACCACTACCCTGGGTTCCAGGGGCTCTCTTACTCCAATCCTGCTTGGTTTTAGGTTTTATCATGGTTGTTGTTCATACAGTAGTCCTTTGGAGATTGTTTCAAAATTCATTGTTGAGAAAGTTAATGAAATCTTGACTGAGATGCATTGGAGTGAGGGAACAGGCCTGTCCCTAGGACTTGAAAGGGGATGTTCATTTTTCTACCAATCTTAATAAATTATGCCATTCCATGAAAAACTTAATACATGTATTTTGTACTCAGCTACGAATTGGGGTGGAGAGGGGGTTCGTTCAAGCCATCGAACCCTCCCTAGCGACAGGTCTGGAGAAACTCTGGAAACAAGAGTAGATCACCATTAGTTTGCTGAAAAATCAGACATCTACCTATCAGCTTGAAACAACCGATAGCCCTCAATGTCAAATTTAAGATCAACCCTTATGCTGCTCCATATGTGAAGTGGATGTATGTGGGAATATCCTTTGATACAGTAAGGAGGTTGATTTCTGAAATGATGACGACCAATATACAGCAGATCCTTCATCCTAACATCTGAAGAATCAAGGACAAAAATATATTTATTTGCTTTTGTTTCTAATGATTTTCAAAAAATTTATGTTAAACTTTAATCTGACAGAGCTATAATATGTCATAATGTAATATCAATAGATGACTTCAGCATAAACTTCGGTATAGGGGTTTTCTTCCACATATATTTTTCTCTTTCAACATGTCAAAATATGGCATTGATCATGTACTAGAAACCCCTCCATACCAAGAAAATACCACGTCCCAAAAGAGGATGTTAAATTCTTTTACATTACCAATATCATATCAACCTTAATTTATCATATGGAATGTTTATGCCATTTAAGGTGGGAATGATGCAGCCCTCTCCTCCCCCCCCCCCCCCCCCCCCCATTCCCCACTGCTCCCCCCATCCCCCTAATTGACAGCTAGGACGTTCTCCCGAGGATATATTTTCTCAATAATTTTTTCATATTGACAAATGTATTTTTGGCTGTTTTTAGGATTTTAGTATCATTCAACGTTCAGGAAAACTCTAAAACCAAAATCAGATAAGACCCAGGATTACTAATATGTAATAAGAGGAAGACTTAAGACCTACAGACAAGAGATAAACCAGACAATAATATAATGGTGGGACAACATGTCAGGTACAGGTAAAACTGTACACGTGTAAAATTTCTCTTCGATTGCTATTTTTTATGTGTCAACATAGTTTCTTAAAGCATTGATTAAGATACTTACCTGTACAACTGCTAGAAGCCGCCCGCGAACCGTGTAAAATGAATCCTGAGAGGAAAAGTAAAACAGACAAAGAAAAGGCTTTTCTTTCTTCCGCCATTTTTTTAAACTGTGTAGTTTCACAGAGAAACCGCTGAACCATCACACCACAGGCAACCCACAATAACCAGGTTAACATAAACAACGGATCGTGGTATTCGTTTTCACTATAGCTCTGCATATTCTTCTGACACCATTGATGGGTTGCAAGCATTCCCAAGAGAGTTTAAAGACAAAACCATGGCGGCTATTGTGGTGTCGTTAACAGTGGATGCTAATGAGAAATCTTTTGTTAAATGGCACCAACATGGCGCGATGACGTACGTGCAATCGAAGAATTCTGGGACCTCAGTCAACTACCTACAGGATAATGGATTTGGGTATATAGAAATAGCGTACTCAAAAGTTAAAAAAGCTTTACTATTGTATATTCTATTATTGAAAAAATTAAAATCAAAATAGAAAAAGGGAAACGGAGCAAAAGCCGTGAGCTGGTATAATGTTTTGGTCACCCATCCAAGTGCTAACCCTCCTCAGACGAGCTTGACTCAGTATCTCGGAACGACAACGATTTATCCACTGGACCACGGTTCCAGGGTTCCAGGTGAATCAGCATAACAATAGCCGTGAAAACAATGCACCGAATAGACTAGACTTTTTAGCATTATATTTTCAACCGATTCCGTGCGTGGCAGAGATGCAAGGGATCAGCCGATATGGTCTGGGGGCCGGCTGGTCTCTCCCCTGATGCTTCGGCTAGAACATTTTCTTGCGTAATTCGTACACCCAAGGGCAGAAGGATTTAATCGCCGTCAGGTCCGAAGTCCATACGCCGCCCCAGCTCTGCGGATGTCTCGGGGGTATGGCATAGTGGAATCTTTTTTTAATTATTATTTTTATTTCTTTTGGTGGGTTCGAATCCCATCTCATCCACATAAGATTTTTCTTTTTTTCTCTCTCTTTCTTTCTTTCTTTATATTTTAGTATCATTGGTAAGCGAGGGAGCGATGTTCAAAACTCATAAGAAAACAGGGGATTGGTAGCATTACCATTATTCATAAGCTTTACTGCTTATGTGTGGGTCTGTCTATCTGTCTGTCTGTTTTTCTGTCTGTCTGTCTGTCTGTCTGTCTGTCTGTTCTGAATAAGGAGATGCAGTAATGAAAGTTGAACAACCATTAAACCATATCTCCTACAACCTCAAATTTTATTATTGCACAACCACCATAACTACCAACACAACATGCATATATATTTTTACAAAAGAATACTTGTGCGATTACTTGATATTACGTTTAACTCTTGCACTTATGAAACTAATCTCAGTCTGTTAATAATATTATAAGAGATTCTTCAAGGGAATGCGATCTTTGGTTCACAGGATCTCTTGAGAGATCTGATTCTCCAAGCCTGAAAGAAAGCAAATTTATCATCATCATAATCATCATCATTATTATTATTATTATTAATGTATTTTATTAAACTGTAGTGTTAAAAACTCAAGTTTTCAAGTCCCTTGAATTCAGCTAGTAATTAACTGATCAGCAAATTCCGTTTGCGCAATTTTTTGGACCACGGATTCTTGTTCATTAGCCTTTGAAACAGCAGCAAATTTCAAAGCGCGGTATATGTATTTTTTGAGTGATGTTGCTCATGGGTGCGGTTAGCGTGCGGTGGCCTTAGGGGGGAGGGGGGGGGGGAGGGTGTGTAACTCGATCCTTCCGATGCATTTTTTATGCGAAAAGATCTTTTTCCTGATGCGGTGGCTCTTGAATTATGGGATGCCGAGCGTCAAACACATAGCAAATTATAAAGCACAGAGTCTTCGTGTTTCGCATATTGTTCCAACTACAAGAGAATATGAATTCAAATTCAAATGCTTTTTAGACGTGCTTCTCATCGAAAAGCGTAAAGTTATTTACAAGGAGACATCCTGACAGCTGTGCAGTCTATAAAGTTCCCAATACATTTCTTAATTTAAAAAATCTGAGAATTCAAGATGGCCGCGTTATCGGTAAAAAGGTCTATTAATAGAGAGAATGTTCTAAACAATAGAGGGAGCGAGACTGAGGATACGCCGGACCAAGGTTAAATTCTGTACTGACCTTCCAACCTGAGAGGGAAACAGGTGCTCCACTCGTTTTGCGATATGCCAGGCTCACTATCGAAATCGCATGAAGATATCAAAGCGACCATACAAGGTTCCCTCTCATCAACCATCACCTTCATTTCACTGACGTCAAGGATTCCATTCTTGTTGGTGTCACGAGAGGTAAACTCCCACTAAAACAACAATAATCATGTTTCAAGTTATATTTTGATATTACAATTAATATTTTAATATTACAGTTTTTTTGCATTACTTTGGCAGTGCATGTAAGAGAGGTATACAAACTTGTTTGCATTGGAAAGTGTGCACTGCTGATGCGCCGCGCCATTTAGCACTGCAGGGATTTCCCCCCCTCCACCCCGAGAATTCTTTTTTGTACTGGCCCGGTTGTACAAAGGGTGGAAGGGTGTATAGCGCTATCCTATTTATTGGATAACAGCCATCGTCTTATCCACTGAATAAGGATTTATCCTTCGGATAGCGCTATTCACCCTTCGTACAACCGGCCCCTGGCTATTAAATGCTACTATTAAAAACCAAGGACGCTTTGATATATATTTAATCGTAAGACCATGCAGACCTTCGACGTGCTAACAGTCGAGAAATGTACAAGTAGAACCTAGCTAAGAGAGCTATACTCAAGATCGATATAGATTCAAGCACATGATTCGTTTTTACCTCAATGAGCTTCTTTCTTTCTTGATCTATCAAAGACTCGAGCCTTGCTTCCTGGTACAATTCCATCTTGAGATTTTTTGCCTCCTCGTAGGCGATTCTTAGCCAATCGAGGTAGCGATCATGAAAGTCGAGCAGACGATCAAGAGGACAACCACCACCTACGGCATTCGTTTCTAAAAGTCATTCATCAGATAAATAAATAAAGTAAGGAAGCATTCTCTTTTGGAAAAATGGGTGGATGAATCTACGAGCACATGGTCCTCCCTCTCTTGAAAATCATTGTATATCATAGCCTTGCCAGGTATTCTTTCAATCTTCAGTTCAGTGGCAGAACATGAGACCAAAAAAACCTATGACCGTCCCTTACAATTATGTGTCAATCGATATGTCCCAGTTTTATGCACACTCTAAAATGCTTCTTGAGCAAAAGGTGTGTGAAATCATTATGAATAATGATGAAATGATGCAAAAATCTGTCTGGAATTTGCCGATTTTTATCATGAACGCACTGAGAAAAATCGCGGCCCTGATGTACAGAGAATCAACCTTGCCCAGAGAAGATGGACGAAGAAATGTCAAAATGCCCAATGGTTGTTCTCAAGACCAGACCTGAGACCAGACATACCTTCTGGAGTGCAGGGGCCCTTGTGTTTGACAGCCGTGTGGAATCCATACCGACATGCAAACCTATGCATCTCGCAAGTGTTGTTGTGTTGTTTGTTGTAGAAAGTGCAGACTGGCTCCATGACTTGAGGACAGGACTCGGGACAGACACATCTGGTGGAACTGTCTTCACTTGCCACACACATGCGTCCCTTCTTGCAGTAAACACCATTACAAGGATCTTAGGGACACAACGGTACATGAATTATTTACAGCGAATGATGGATGGATGGATGGAGTCGACAAATTTTAATATTGCGACCGGTAGACACATGATTCTAGTGTTTATGATAAAATGTTCAAAGAGCAATGACGACATCCCTCTTTGAAAGCTATTTTTCTCGTCTTCCTCACCTGAGCTGTTATTTGCTTCTTCGACGGCAACCTGTCAAAAGAAAGCAGAGCATCATCAGTTATTCGGTTCGGTTGCCAACTACGTGGAGCAACACCAGCTCAAAATGCAGCGAAAATATGAACAAGAACAAAACAAGAAAAGAGGAAAGAGGAAAATTAAGAAATTAGCAGCAATGAAGGCCAAGCAGGAACAATGCAATTTCTCAATAGTGTAAACTTCTATCGTTATACAGTACTTCTCAACATGGCTGTCATAAACACTCTGATGCTACTGAATCTTCGCAAGTCCTAAACTGTTATTGAATATCATATGTACTTAATCAACCGAGATTTGTCCTGAAAAGAGGTCAGGAACTCATAATTCTTGATCAAAGCTGCTTCCAGACATCTACTGGATATTTGCGTGAATTCAGAAAAACAAGAACAATATGCCCAAAACCACGTGATGGCAAGAATGTGTCTCCCTTGCATGCAGCACTGATACTAGCCTATGTAGTGCCCCCCATCTCCATCTCCATCCTTCATCCCTTTTGGGCCGCTACGCAAGGACTTGTGTGACTCAAAAATGGTTAATAATACCACGGTATATCAAATAACCACATCACCCTTCTTGACCCGCATTCCTTATCCAACCTCATCTTTTCAAATACACGGCCTCCAACATTTTCAAAAGATTTTGGTCCCCTAAACTTTTCCCGCAATTTCTGATAAGCATTTGTCCAGCGCAAATTGTTATGATGATTAGATTAGTTCGGCCACTTGCCAGGAACTAGAGATCGCCTTATATATAGGCGGGACTCTTAAAACACCATTCCTCCGTCGACTGATAAAACTACTACAAATTCTCCAGATCTCTTAAGAGCACGCCTTGAATATTTCAGAATATTGGAGAACATTTGTTTTCATGTAGTTCAGTACTGGCACGATTCTTTCACTAAATAAATGCGTAACATCTTGATGATAAATTTGCTTGTTTTGTGGGTAAATAGTATGCGTTAATTTGTTGTTTCTTTAGAGTGGATGGCCGTTCGAGATTCACGATCATTCCTTTGTATACTAAAGTATTTGTCGCATGCCCACATCGAGATTATCGATAACAGACAATCAGGGAAATTGACTCTCAGCTTTTATTGGAAAAATTACAACAGAAATTGCAATTTAGATAAAAATCCAATTGCCTAAGGAGATTACGAAGAAAGATGGCGACCGTGAAAAATAGACAAGAAATGTGAGAGCAGTTGTATTTAACGAGGAAATTAGGCGATAAACACAACAAGAAACAAATAAACGATTGTAAGAAATACTATCTGATGATGTCGAATAGCTTAGTCGTTTATTTGAGCGAAAGTCTGTGGAATATTTATCACTGAGCTCGCGCGCGTGGAAGAGTCTTACTTTTCAACGCAAAAACTTCAACAACCCAATTCGCTTCAAAAGCGACACGATGCAAATGATATTTTTAGAGATTTAATTGAGTGCTTATCCAAACATACGTCTTCTCTCTCAAACTTTAATGAATTTAAAATATGCCAATTGATTTTTCCTTGTACGAACGGTCCATGTGTAGATAGGTGATTTGAAGAACGAAACGGTGCTTCGTGACGGATAGATTGGAGTATGTGAAAATGAAGAGTCTTGAAGGATAGTTCGATGGTTTATTGGGGATGGAATTAGCTGAGATTACTTACCGAACAGCAAGCGAATGCGAGAACCAAACACAGCACCACTAGGAACTTCGCCATTTCTTCTTTGGTAGGAAATAAAGATTAAACAACGGACTTTTTTGTGCCAATATCTTAGCTCTCAGAGAAAACAAAACGTAATCAAGAAAATCCTTTGTATCGGCACTAAAGGCTCGAAAATATCCACAGGAATGAGCAAACACTCTATCCAGTTAGGAATGTGTTTGTGTGAATGACATGTCGAGTAATCCCATACATCTAACCACATTCAGGGCTCGTCTTTCACAAACCGGATAAAGGTGGGAGTGGGTGGGTCAGACAACTAATTCATCTGCTTCCACTATGGGGATTTGAAGATTTGCCCTATTCACTCGTTAATGATTAATATTATCATATAAGATTCTATTTAACATTAACGTTCTCTTTTTTTCTTATTACTTTCTTAGTTCTATGTGATACCCAACTTCGTGATTTATGTTTTAAGATATTCTTAAATAAAAGCAAAAAACAATAACACCTTTTTTCCATAGTTTCAAGGTCTTTCCGGTGTGTGCCATCAAACAGACAAATATTTGGATGTCTACCAACCATACACTCATCAAGCCTGACCTCAGCACCAGACTCAATATCTAGCTGGCTACTCTTTTTCTTGTATTCAAAACACTACAAGAGAAGAAGGTACTGGTGCGCCTGAATGCCAGTCAATCTAAGGCATCTGATTAGGGTCATATTTTTTTCTTTCTTCTTGGCGGATTAAGTCATGCATGACCCTCCTTTTTTAGTTCCGTAACCATCTCGCCGATTTCGGCAAACGCGAAACATCAGTTGACAAGCAAAATACTCTTTAAAATACTATGAACGATTAAATTGTCTTTGGTGTGAATATATTTGCAAAAGGTAAAGTCGAATGCAGAGATACGATCGTCATATCTGCCGTCATTATCTGCGCAGGAGTTCATAACATCAATCAGTCTTTTCGATCCCCTTTTAATTGACCTGGAAAATTCCAGGATTCCGCCCAGTTTTTTCGTCGACCTCGGAATGGCTAATGACAGTAAACTATTCAATGGTCCCACTGTAGTCATGCATAAGCTATGGGAGCAGACCTTGTGGAGCCCTACAAAGAACCAAAAAAGAGCAAGGGAGGGGAGAATGGAAAAATAAACAAAATAAAGGGATCAATCGCAGGTCAAGGGGGAGTACAGCGAGACCACAAAAATACTCATAAGTGCATAAGATACCGCACGGCCTTAGATCAGGTTATAAGTTTTTTATTTATTCGAACCCGTGGGACCAGTGAAGATAAAGAGTAACTCATATCTTCGAAGCAGCGGCAAAACGGGGAATCTGAATGAATGCTAAAAATGCTTTGTTTATATACTATATATGATTATACCTATAAATTTATAAAATCATAGTATGTTTATATAATTATATACTTCAGTTTTTGTGAGCTCGTCCTGATTCGAAGGACCTATCCCCCATAAAGCGAGGCAAAAAGATATCCAACGTTCTATGGAATCGGACTGAATTCCGGCTCCACAAGAGTGAGCCAGCGAATCCTTCTACATTTTTCATATTGAGCTCTGAGCTCTTGCTTCCCCGAATATTTCGTTCCCACTGCAGCCTAGATCAAACTACAGAGTTACCGCTACTGGTGTACCGCAGAGATTTGTCTTCATGTTCCCCCGAGGATAGCAGCGCCCTGGTCTCGTCATCCTTCTCGTGGTGCCTGTGCCTCGTTCGAGCAAGTTGCCTCTCTTGTTGTATAGTCCCAGTGTCAAGTTCATACCTGTGGTATTTCTCCTTGAAGACGAGTAGCAATGGAATGCAGACACCACAGACAGCCACCATACACCAGTTCATCCACATGGTCCCTGGATAGTCAAACACAAATTAATAAGGGCAAAACTAAGTCATGACATATTTTACGTATCTTTAACGCGGAGGGTTGCGGGGAGGGCGGACTCTGTAGGTGTATCGATAGCGTATATAGATTCAATGCACTCTTCATTTGAAATGAAAAAAACAAGGTGAGCATGTTCAGCCAGTGTAGAAAATCCCCTATATTCGCTATACGGGTACGTGCCGCCCAACAGGAAATTCTACACTGGAACAGGGTATGAATTCTATCAATTTTACTCTGGAACAGGGTCAGGGTTCAGGGGACTCAGCGGCACATCCCTACCCTAAACGGGCAAGAGCAAACTCCCCCCCCCCCCCCCCCGGGAGAAAATCAGATGTTTTTTGTTTTGCCAAAAATCAACGACTCCCTTTTCTGGATTCTTTTAAGTTTTCATACAAGCTCTTGGGATTTAAATAAAAGATAAAAACCCAAACTCACCAATATTGGGAATCATGAGAGCTGCCAAGAAAAGAAGACAGGAGAGATGATTGGATGTAGTGATGACAGACATAGGGATTCCTTCGGCGATAGGATAGGTTGTTTCAACAGTCAGCTCGTAGAATAATGGGATGGATCCATTAATGAAACAGCCACCCAGTACTGCAGATACGTACAACCAGACTAATATAGGAGAGAACAAAGTTCATTTGTAGTTATTGCGCAATTAACTACAGTTCCCCGGCGTAACACGTTAAAAATCGCCAAGCTGAGGATTGGCCGCCAAAGGGAAATGTGACGCAGCCGTGTTGTACAGTATATAACCACTGTGGTTGGATAATGCGCATTTTCGTACTTTTAGATTGGCCGCCAAAGGGAAATGTGACGCAGCCGTGCTGTACAGTATATAAGCACTGTGATTGGATAATGCGCATTTTCGTACTTTTAGATTGGCCGCCAAAGGGAGGAGTGACGCAGCCGTGTTGTACAGTATATGTGCACTGCGATTGGATGATGCGCATTTCGTGCTTTTAGATTGGCCATCAATGGGGAGAGTGACGCAGCCAAGCTGTCAACTCTGTTTGGATGATAAGCATTTTTTAAATTTTTGCGGGTTGCTTTATAGGAAAGCTAGACAAAGACACAGTTACGTTGCTTTTTCATATTCTAGCACTGTACTGAGTATTAATGAGTTGCGGCTGCTACTAGCGCCTTTTAAGCAGCCCGTAAAGTCCTCCACTGGTCATTAATGTAAAGCGCATTGAGACGTTGTATAAATGCGCTATACAAGAACCTCCCATTATTCTCATTCTCATTCTCATTCTCATTATTATTATTATTACCTCTGTTGAATGGTATGATGTTTTGACACAGCATTGAAAACCAAAGGAAAGAACCAGTAGAGCCAAGGAATAAGAATATCAAGAAACATTTCATTCTTCCTGTAAAAAAATCCGCGAACCTAGAAAATAAATAACAAATGCTAAATTTCTCACAGTGAGATTTAAAATGTCTTCAGTTTGTTAACATCTACTGTAATTTAAAAAAACTTCATAGCAAAATCTGGGATAATAAACATTTGTTCAACCTCTACAGCAAGGGGTGTAACAATTTTTGAAAGGATATTTTCAAGTAAAATCAATAGACAAACCTTGCCATTATCATCCCAAGAACACATCCTGCAATATTAGAATAAAATCCAATCCATCCTGCTGTATCCTACAAAGAAGGCATTGAATAGTAACACTAATGGGCTGTCTTCCCTTTTAAATAACAATACTGGATTGTAATAATAAATAAATTCCTCTGCAATTTTCATAATTGTAACAAATTATCCCCTTCACAGATCCCAGTGCGATCTTGAAAGGTAGTTAAGCCATTGCATTGAAGCAAGATGAATGGTGAGTTTGCAATGATCAATAGAGACATTAATAATAGTTTAAAGTGTTAAAAAAGGCATCTATCACTGCAAGCTCACCGTTCATCTCACTTCGATGCAAAAGCACGGCTAGATGGCACAGGGAACTGTGAAAGGGACTATCATAAGTAGATTTTGATCATTTTGTATCATTTGATCAATATTTATATATGTGTATAGGGTTCATATGCAAAATAGAATAAATGTAGAGAATTAGTTAAAGGAAATTTACCTGATTAACTTTGAATGCCAATAGATTAACAGCAAGTACTCCTCCCCAGCCACTGAACACACCTTAAATAAGAATGTTTATTAATCAGTAGCTCAGCAAATCCCATGAGTTTGGCAATTTGTATCGTTTTAAATTTTGAAAATATACAAAATTCTCACTGGGAGGAGACGGGTGCAACCCCTTAACCACCCACTGGATCTACCTTAAATGACATTGAATAATATTTTCTAAATGGTATCTGTTTTATGGAAGGCAGTTAAGAATCAAAGTATGCACTATGCTGAGGCCTTACCTGTTGTTGTTCCATACAAGATGTTCAAGATCCAAAATTGTTTGTTCCTAAACAACAGTACATTGAATCAGATTGGAATATGAATTCATTAAACAACTACCAGTTATACTTTAGTTTTAGGAATCAATGAAAACATTGATGAAAATTTAAGTGATTAATAAACTTACTTTAACAGTTTTTTCCCACCCTCAATGTAGTCAACTTTGGCTCTTGCAGCAGAGAAACTTGGGGGATGAGGTGGTTTAGCAGGAAAATAGACCAAAACACACAGAAGTAAGAAAACACTGATGCCAAGCTCTGTAAAATATGTTACACAAAACCATCAAAAAAGGTATGGAAAGGTAAAGCTGTAGACACATTGTGTAACATTGAATGTAACAGGACTGTTGCAGCATGTGTCTACACCTGAAACTTGTTGCACACAACATTGCATGCAACAAATCTGAAGTTGAATTGAGCATGCTCTTTGCAACATTGCGTGCAACAATTTTCATCAAATGAACATGGCTGCAACATTGCCAGCAAAATTTTGGAAATTTCCAGCCAATCAGCTTGCACCAAATTTATGACCAAATTTCTTAGCATAGCAGGCATGGATCGAAGGAAGGTGCCACAAGTGATGTTGCATGATTTTGTTGCAACGTATGTCACCCTTATTCAAATTTGTCACATGCAATGTTGCAAGCACCATGTATGAGTCAATATCCTATGAGTCCAAAGGCCATGAGGTTGAAGACCACTTGGTGAGAGGTCTAATACTGTTTTGGTTTCAACCTACTAATCAGTCAAATAAATGAATACAAACAATTTTGAAATTTGGTTGAGTTATTTTTGGTTTTCCAAAGAAGCACTTTTCACTACTAGTGGCCTGTTTACTAACGGACCACTATTACCTCAGCAAAACGGAGCGCAGAATTTGTTATAGACCACTGACTCACTATCAGTAGGTTTAGACTAAATCAGCCAACCTCCCTACTTTCTGATTGATAAAAACAAAACCTGGCTCAATTGAGCAGATATTGTCATGAGAGGAAAGTGAAATTATCACATTTCAAAGGTCTGCAGAAGAGGCTAGATTGGAGCCCTTACGATCAATAGCATGATATACATACCAACATATAGGTATAACATAATGTCATTCCTGGCTTTTGTCACTTCATCGTTATACCTCCCTGAAGATAAATGAACCAAACTTGGTATTATTAATAATTATCTGACCGATTGACTGGTGACTCAAAAACTGACTGAGTGAGTGACTGAACAACTGAGTGAATGAATGGATGGATGGATGGATGGATGGATGGATGGATGGATGGATGGATGGATGGATGGATGGATGGATGGAAGTCAATCAACAGAACAACCAACTGGCTCAGCTGCACTTACCATGATGGGAATTATTGCCACTAATATTTTTGCTACCATTAACAGATGAAGTCAGATCCTTTGGATTAAGTATAAATGGTGCAACAACAAATGACACAGAAATACCAATATAGCTAGTTAGTGTAGATATAGCTGTAGCTGTTGCCCTTTGATTGGGTGGAAACCATGTCGATGAAACAAGGGGAGGAGCACCCATTGCTACTGGTGCACCCAAGTCATTGAAGATTTGACCAAGATGAATAAACCTGTAAGATATAGCAGCAAACAATTAAAAACTTTAAAATTTTATTAATACCCCGAAACAACCTCAGTGCCAACATAGAAAGAGAGACCGAACTTATGTATAGTATTAAGTCCAATTGAACCAAAAATTAGTATTTTTGTAAATCACTTTTAGTGACATTGATCATTCTCAATAAAGATTATTATTAGAAACCCCACCCCAGAGGTGAGAGCAGAGGTGCACTCTCACTTAGTGAGAGTGTACTGCCACTACACCATCCTTGATTATGGAAATTAATAAATAAATGAATGAATTTTGGCAGTACAAACCTAGTTTGAGTCCATATCAGACTCTCCATATTTTCTGCACCTACCCCTCCCCCCTACGAATTCACCTGTACGATTTGACTCACCATGTTGCAGTCTTTGGCTCCGTAGCGATGCATCTGAGCCCATTCCCAAGTGCTATGAGGAATATGGTCAGAAGAACTGAGGACCTCAGACCTAATTTAGATTATTTAAACACATTAATCCAAATTTAGATAAAAGGAATATTAAATCAAAAATAAAATCAAAAATAACTAAATGACATGCCTAGATAATTAGCTTTAAATAAAGGAATTAATAAGGATTATAGGACTATATGATAAAGGAATATGGGCTCAATTATTACAAATACATGTAACTTCAAAATATACAAACTCCGTGTCAACGACAATGTTTTGCACTACGGTACTTGCGCCGTCTTTTGACATATTTTTACTCGAAACAACTTATTAATGATTTGCTATCTCTAGCTTTTGCGTATATGCTTGTATCTCTTTCTCCTTATAAGTTCAACAATGTGTACTTTGTGCGATTTCTCCGTCGACGGCTTTTGAAGTAAACAAAGGAGTAGTTACGCAAATATTATACGACGAACTATGATATTTACGTTCAACCTTAATGTATAAATGAAAGACCACACTAAAATATCTACAATAAGCACGTTCTATAACCTTACCCTTTACATCCATGAGCCATGAAAATAAGACAAAGGATAGTATGTAAGTAATAGGACCCCAGTTTTCCAGTAGAGCGATCGTACCATCGGTCCATCCATAAACGGCCTCTGCCGATCCCGTAATGGGTCCCCAAGTATTCCAAACACATCCTTGTAAACCCGCAATAAGGGAAAACACAACTAGAATGTACCAACGGCGATGATAAACTCTACATGTGTTATCTATAGTTTCGTGGACTGAGGCAGTTTCGTGAATGCTACGAGAGAAACTCAAGTATCGATCTGCCATGCTGCTTACGTGCCTTTCACGTCTCGCGTGCACTGCTTACGCAACACAGGGAACCCATCAGGTCAAGCTTAGGTCATAGTCAATAAATGGGGGACCCTCTACTAACTTTGAGAGGATCAATATTTTTCGTCTAGATTTTACGTTTGATTTTTATTTGCTCTAATTAACAGACGGCGAAATGAAAGATTTCGCATGAAAAAATAATGCATGTCTGGTGCGGTGTGGCTGGGTGGGGTATAGTGAGGTTGGGGGTGGGGGTGAGGGAAATGGGTGGGCCGGATGAGGTGTGGTGGGGTGCAGTGGAATAAGGTGTGCTGAGTTAAGCTGGGTCGGAAAAGCTACCATTACAAAGCTACAGTCTTTTTATATCCACTGTTCGATCCCCCTAGCTAAAGTCCTAGAGCCGCCCCTGGTACTGTTAACCTTCCCTACTTGCTTTTGTGCGTTGTTGTGCTCAGTTGTGCGCGTGTCAAAGATGATGTGTACAGTCTCACGTCTGCATGTGTATCAGTTTAATCTGTTTGCTCGTATTTGTTATGGTACATTTTCTATATTTCTATGATTTCGTATTTTTGTAAGGGACTCGAACAAAAAGTAGATACTGTTATATAAAATAAAAGCAACAATGTTTTACGAAGCAGAATTTTTAGGAAAGAACAAAATTTTGCATTGAATTTTAACTTGATTTCATTTAGAAAATCATAAAAGTATGTTTATTTAGAAATAGAGAAAAGGGAAAGCATTTGTCCCTTGCAACTGATATAATCAAACTCTTTGTTACCTAATTGGACGAAATTTGTTGATTGCAAAAAAAAAAGGCGCGTAAAACAAAGATTGCTTCCTATTGGATGAAAGCTCTTCAATGAAAGTTCATTCCACGTGCAAATAATATCAGCAGTGGGCGTTTCGATGATAAAATTCCATTGGACTACACTTTCTGAATGACATGTGAAAAAGCGCGAAATTTAGACTAATCCTATTGGTTAAAATGTGTCACATCATCACGTGCCGTGATAATAGCCAATCACATTGCATATTCTTTTGAAAGAAGTCTAATCTTATTGGCTGATAATGTTTGATTGACAGTGGGAATGCAGTATATACTATTTTTCTGGTTGAGAGTTTGACTTCATAATCAAGTTGATCTGAAGAAATTAAGGTACGTACCATTCTTTTCCGGTAAAAATTATCTCAAAATTACCAATGTTTCTTAATTTTTTCCACTTTTTGGCCTTTCAAATGTGTAGTTTTAGACAAGAACTTTATGTTTTCAAGATAAAAACTATTTTTCGAGCTTTTTCTGATGCAAACCTTACTTGTTCTCTTTCTCGTGATTTGACTGACTGTTAGTCACTGTGAAGTGCAAAAATACCAATCATTCGGAAACTTTCTTTACTTCTAACAAAAAAAAATGATAAAGTTAAGACGATTCCTGTTAGTTTTTAATGTTTTTGAGAAGAATTTTTCTTTTTGCGAGAAATTTTTTATTTTGGCAAAGCTACCACGAGTCAACGCCGGTCAAAAAACACAAATTCTGATTGCTTTGTACAATTTTCTTCAATTGTCTATGTTCTATTGTACTCTAACTATATGTTGTAACTTTTGAAGTTTGTTTTTTCTTATTTTTGATACTTTTTTGTTCGAAAAAGTGTTTCATTGGTTTCGCGCGCTTTTTAAAGATTTTACTCGACGAGTTCGACATTTTGGATTTTCGTTTGAATAGTTGCCTTTTTATCGTTCTTTAAATGAAAAATCATTCATTTTGAGTAACTGAGCTTACAATTTTCAATCTTTGTTTGAATTTTCTGAACTTTTTTCCAAATTTTAAACAAATTTCTGAGGTTTTATTTTGGCGCGCTTTTGGCATCTTGACGCAAGTCGTCGATAAAAGTCAACTTTCCAACGCTCTCGTATCTCATTATCCTTTCTCAGTTATAGTTATGCCAAGAAAACAATTTTTACTATCAAATACTGACATGTTTTATTGTTGTTGTTTTTTTTCTAGATCATTAATCATTATTGGAAGTGGTTACATAAAGTACCTAGAAGCAAGAAGACTACTGCGTATCGTAAGACTGAGTTAATGGTGGAAGATCAGTGAACGAGTTCAATGAAAATGACTGTCGACTGTTTTTCATGTCTTTGTTTTGGCTCGGGCTCGACCTTGTTCTTGATCTTCTTTTATTGTAGCATTTGCAGATAGATGGGGAGAGGCAGTTGCTCTTGTTCCTTAATCAAAAAGGAACTTATTCTCATTAGGTTAGATCTTTGACTTGCAAACATTGAAAAATATTCCTTTGAAAATCACGTGAAGTTTGGCTCGTATTTATATATATGTTGCAGGTCAAAAATATTCTGCAATGCTTTTTTTGCACGATCTAGAAGGTTTTTAGGCTAGCAGTAAGAGGGATCCAGATGTAACGCTGGTCCCAGGGATATTTGTTTGACAAGAAGCTACCACTATCTTAAAACTAGGTGGGGCATGGCGGATTATTAGTGTTTTTGACTGGTCGTCTTGACCAGGGTCAATTGGCCAATACTAGGTTAGTTTTTCAAATGAACTTTAGTCACCAAGTTGGCAACGCTGTACGTCGATGAAGACACAGGATCTACATACATATAAGATGTGAACTTTAGTTTACTGGAGTTCAGGCTTACTTGAGTAACGCTGGCCAGTACACGTCACTCACTCCCCTCACACAGCGCCTAGGGTTTTTAAGGTTAGACTGGCCAGTTGCGTGCTCTCGTAAGACTAGGTACAGTCAGGATGACTCGGAGAAATGCACTCGCCCCTCCCTTCGGTTGATGGTTGTGTTGGACTCCTGACTTGCTGCTCCAGTGTAGTCATTGCTTTTCAGTCGTGGCTCAAGTCTACCAACAACAGCCAAACTCGGCTGCCTCTGCAAGTGAAGACGAGTCTGCGATAGTTTTCTGTTTTATCATGTACCGGGCATGCCAGTGGTAGCTTCTTTAGAATAGATTTTTTTTGGTTTTTTTGGTGTTGTTGTTTTATTTGTATAGTGTTTCGTGTTTCTTCCATAGGTTACATATGGATTTATTTGTTTAATATTAAGAATGTACATAGTTTTTTTAGACTTTCGACCAAGTTTTCACTTTGATAGCAAGTGATACATCATCGTACTCTTTCATGACTGGATAACTGGATCGACTTTTTCGATACTTCTTCTTTTTTCGAATTCAATTATTTTCGACGACAAGTTTACTGAGATTTGTTTTGTAGATTTTCTTTCAGCTTTTCATTCTATAACGTGTAGGTAAATAACGATATAGATAGATTCGAGGGAGTGGGTCTTGGATATTCCAGCTCTCTCTGAAGTATTCACTACTTGATTGAGAATCCTGGAATATCCCCTCTTTAATTCTATTTTCATTCGATAGCATGATGTATAATAAGATATTCGAGGGAGTGGGTCTTGGATATTCCAGCTCTCTCTGAAGTATATTCACTACTTGATTGAGAATCCTGGAATATCCCCTCTTTTATTCTATTTTCATTCGATAGCATGATGTATAATAAGATATTCGAGGGAGTGGGTCTTGGATATTCCAGCTCTCTCTGAATTATATTCACTACTTGATTGAGAATCCTGGAATATCCCCTCTTTTATTCTAATTTCATTCGATAGCATGATGTATAATAAGATATTCGAGGGAGTGGGTCTTGGATATTCCAGCTCTCTCTGAAGTATATTCACTAGTTGATTGAGAATCCTGGAATATCCCCTCTTTAATTCTATTTTCATTCGATAGCATGTTGTATAATAATATATTCGAGGGAGTGGGTCTTGGATATTCCAGCTCTCTCTGAAGTATTTACTACTTGATTGAGAATCCTGGAATATCCCCTCTTTAATTCTATTTTCATTCGATAGCATGGTGTATAATAAGATATTCGAGGGAGTGGGTCTTGGATATTCCAGCTCTCTCTGAAGTATTTACTACTTGATTGAGAATCCTGGAATATCCCCTCTTTAATTCTATTTTCATTCGATAGCATGGTGTATAATAAGATATTCGAGGGTGTGGGTCTTGGATATTCCAGCTCTCTCTGAAGTATTTACTACTTGATTGAGAATCCTGGAATATCCCCTCTTTTATTCTAATTTCATTCGATAGCATGATGTATAATAATATATTCGAGGGAGTGGGTCTTGGATATTCCAGCTCTCTCTGAAGTATATTCACTAGTTGATTGAGAATCCTGGAATATCCCCTCTTTTATTCTATTTTCATTCGATAGCATGGTGTATAATAAGATATTCGAGGGAGTGGGTCTTGGATATTCCAGCTCTCTCTGAAGTATTTACTACTTGATTGAGAATCCTGGAATATCCCCTCTTTTATTCTATTTTCATTCGATAGCATGATGTATAATAATATATTCGAGGGAGTGGGTCTTGGATATTCTAGCTCTCTCTGAAGTATATTCACTACTTGATTGAGAATCCTGGAATATCCCCTCTTTAATTCTATTTTCATTCGATAGCATGGTGTATAATAAGATATTCGAGGGTGTGGGTCTTGGATATTCCAGCTCTCTCTGAAGTATTTACTACTTGATTGAGAATCCTGGAATATTCCCTATTTTTAAGTTTAATGATGTAATAATATATTCGAGGGTTTGGGTCTTGGATATTCCAGCTCTCTCTGAAGTATTTACTACTTCATTGAGAATCCTGGAATACCCACCCTTTTTTTATGCACACACATGCAATATGATCATAAGTTTTGGACGATGAGTTGGGCCTTGTTACTAGCCACTAAATAAAAGTATAAAGCTTACTTTATGCTTTTGTATCTTAGAGTTTTTCTCTTTTCTAAACGGTGGTATGTTTAGAAAGAAGGAAAGAAAAACAGTTTTCAGACCGAGTTGGGATTCAAAAGTATAAAATCGTATTTATTCTTTTGTTTTTTAACTTTTGTTTGAAAAGAAAAACTTAAATTTTCAAATACTAACATTTTTTTCTTTCTCTCGTTTCAGATGAAAAAAAAAGAGGTTTAAAGCTGATTTGTTTTTGATAAGATATGTCAAGCATACAATGTACTAATATATATTTTCTTTTCCTCTTGCAGAGCAATCCCAGATGCAATTAATTTAATTATTCCAATGCACACGCAGTTTCAGTTATATACGTACGCCTTTAACCCTCCAAGGTCATGCGCTTGCATAAGGTGGAGGACTACGTTTCCAGGGAGATTTTTCGGCCATTCTCTTGTCTCTGGTTTTTCGTAGCTGGCAGCGCACCAAAAATTACACTAATGGGGAGAAAAAGATTTTATAAGGAATATATTTGGCTTTTCACTTTCTCGATTTGTCCTTTTCTCTGGCACACCATTTATGTCTTTAGTCAAATAAAATTTAAATCACTTCGAATTGACTGCGGCGCCTTGTTCTAATGGTATGAAACTTTGAGCATTTTTAGTTTGCAACGAGGTTTTCGACGATTTCGAAGATGCCTTGACGTATTCAAGACCTTTTCAACGATGCCAGTGAAGCCACATATAAGTTTAAGGACCCTGTTAGAATATAAAAATAAAAAGAATTTACATTGATTCATGCACACACCTTCGATATTTTTATTTTTATACTTTACAGCGTCCGATAAGTTATATGTGGCCAGATTTTGGTTTTTCAACAAAACAGTGTAAACGTTTTTGGGATTGTCAACAAACGGCTTCAAGCTTTCTTTGGTTTTTCAACAAACGTGTCGACGTTTTTTTGGTTTTTCAACAAGCGCTTCAAGCTTTTCTTGATTTCAACGCTTCGTCATTTTTGGTCAGTTTTCAACAAACGTGCGTTACCTTTTCTTTGGTTTTTCAACAAACACGTCAAAGTTTTTTGGTTTTTCAACAAACGCATTCAAGTCTTTGGTTTCAACGTCTTCCAAGGTCTTCCAGGATCCTGTCAGTGGATTCCTACTATTGAAAATTTTTCTGCCAGACTCGAGATCTATTCCAAGTGGTGCTCACAGATGCTTAATTAATGCGCTCCAAGAAGCTGCAAGAGGCAAGTTCTGAAGACGCTAATGGTTTAAAGATGCATGTATGCTTTGATATCTTGATTTTGATTTTTTCGATGTGTGCCAGAGTTTTTGAAATGTTACAAAAGCTTTAAAGACAAATTTCTCGTTTCGATTGGCATTGTGTTTTGGCCTTGTCTCTAAAACCCACCCCAAAACTCAGTAGTGTAACAGGGCACGCTCGGCTTACGAGCCAAGAGGACTGGGTGCGATTCCCAGCTGAGTTGGTGGAATCATGAGTCGGGTTCCAAAATTAAGACACGGCGCGCAGTTTAAATTCATGATCATGAGATTTGCAGCGTGTGCAAGCTCAAAAGAATAACAAAAATTGGCCTCCACATGTCAACTAAAGCTAGGTTTTTCAAGACGCCATATTGGTTGACTTTAGTTTCGAGATAAAACTAAAGTTTCGAGTAAACTAATTTGCGACTGATATAGAGCTGATATATTTGATGTACAGCATTTCCGTATTGCGCACGGACCTACCTGCATGATCACATAACCAAGCACGTGCTAGGGATACATGTTTTTGGCATTGCGCAGAAACTTCTACACCCGTTTTTTGCATCCGCATGTTCGCAATTTTTAGAAATAGAATTTTTTAAATTCGCGCAGATCTACCACATGGTTAAAGTACGTGTTTTTTTACTGTGCGGAAATTTGATGGCAGCCATGACAGGAAGCAGGAACAATAGCGCAGCGCAACCATGACGTCATAAAAACGAAGACAAAGGCGAAATTCGGACAAACTTACAAGTTTACTTTCAACAGATAATTTTCACAGCCGATCGCAGTTGATCTTAGTTTACATGGGTTATTATTGTAACTTTAAGTAAAAATAATAAAATCGGTTCGTATAACCTCATAGCGGTTAAACAGAATCCAATGTTTGTCCGAATCTTTAAGCTATTTTTAGAATCAGTGTGCTGCGCTATTGAATCTCGTCTAGTTTGACTTACATGAGAAAGAATTCAATTTCCCAGGAGGAAAATGCTCTATTGTTGTGCCTGCTATCATGGCTGCCATCACTTGATGGTGCAAAGCCTCTGTTGGAGTTCGCTTGGATGATCACGAAACAATGGTATAAAGTCAGGACTGAACTTGATTATTTTATTCCTCAAGTCAAGCAGCGGAAGCCTGAACAGGTACAACGGAACAGTTTTTAAAGTCGGGAGACTACAGTTCTCCCCTTCCAGTTTTAAGGTGAACTTTTTTCTTATTCCTAGACAAAACAAAATTGTAGTTATCGTAAAAAGTGGGGTTGGGATAGTCCTTGCTGAATAATAGAAACTTAATAATTCCAAAAATTCTAATTAATTCAAATAACTAATTCAATGAGGTTCACTACCCCATGAAGGAATTGTTATGATCAACTTTAATACAAAAGCTGTCTAGTCAACCAATTCTTATGCAGTAAATTAAAGAAGAAAATGCTTTGTAAGCTGCGTGTATCAGTATTACATAAGAAGCAAACATACTGTTATTTCTTAACATGTGCATGTTTCCTTTAGCTAGCTTTGACGCACCTGGTATAGTACTATTAAGCACTCAGTAAGAGAAAAGGAAAAATCCCAAACGAAGTCAACTGAGATGGCTGAAGTCGAACCAGATCATTGGGCTTCTAATGCAAATGATACTATAGACGAGGGCAATGGAGAAGAAACCAAAACCACGGAAGATGCAGGTAACAACATTGATTGACAGTCGAAAACATTAGCCTAGTTCTTAACTTAAATTACAAATTAGTTCCAAATAAGGTCGTTGAATCCTATCTCGACTCAGATTTTTTTCTAAGCTCTTATTTGATGGTTGCTACGAATAATTAGTTAATTTCATAGATTTTCCACCATGTATTACTTTTCATCTTCTAAAGTATATTTTATGATATTTAAAGACATTTAAGCAACAACCAGAAACAAAAGAGTTTTTAAGAAGTCTTTAAAGTAAAGTTTGAACTTCTTCAAGAGTCTATACCGTTTTCTGTAACACGAACTTGAACGAACTTCTTGAAGTTATGAATGTGGGAAAATACTAACTTAGAATAAACTAATAATCAATATTTTACCAGAAAAAGCAGGTAGGGCGAACATTCGATTGAAGAGATTGAAGAACGTATTTTTTTACCGGTTATAACGTCACCCCCCTCACCAAATAAAAGGGCCTATTTTTCTACTAGAACTTGATTTTTAATGAAACGAAAAACCTACGCATGCGCAGTAACCATGTATTGAAATGTAAATTTTCATTTTCGAATAGAAGAAGGGAAAGATTATTATAGCAGGTGGTATAGTGCCTCTGCGCCGAACACGCTGATTTGAAGTGAATTTTGTAGAGAAAACAAAATTAATCTGGACTTAGATTCAAGTCAGTATGTCATCTATGTCATTAGAATCAATGTCCGGGGCTGAAACACTGTGCTTTCCGATGCTGCCGAAGATTCCAGGTAACACTGATAGCGCGATCATTATCATGATGTCAAGATTTGCTTCTAGAAAACGAACCATTTTTCTCCTTATTTGAGTTTTGCTTGTTTTTCTAATCTTAACGAGTTAACTATTTCAAATAGTAAAATAACACTGATAATGATTTTCCACTTTTAAAGCTAAAATACAGTATAGAAAAAATGCAAGGGACTGTTACGTAACGCATCGGTGACTGAGTGAACCACATTTCGAGTTTAACGTGATTTGGTGTGACGGTTATCGGTATTTGTGCGTAATCTTGCGTGATCTTTAGTATTATAGCCTGGACTCGTTACGTAACTGTTTTGTTTGTACAACTCCAAATGCTGTAGATGACTCCAGCGACAGCAGTCAAGAGAAGACAAAAATGGATGGCCTTTCTAAACCCAAAGCAAGTCTCATTAGTAACGAGGTCGTACCTGAAGTTGCATCAGAGCCAGAAAATCCACATGCGGTTTCTTCTTTGACTGGAGGAGGGGATAACCAGAAAAGAGCGACACTCTCCTGGCACGGTGTCGATGTGTTTGCTCCGATTGATAGAGGGTCAATTTGCAGACGACTCTGTCGTAAAACAGATCCAAACGAACCTAGAATAAAGCAGATTTTATTTGATGGTAAGAAAATTAATGAAGCATGATTTAATTATTAAGCTTGATTTGGTCTGTTGGAGAAGAGTGAGTGAAATTCCTGAATTGCATTGTTTGCAAAGTTTGATTGATAAAACAAAAATATATAATGTTAAGCAAAAGAAAAAAAGCATCTCTAATTTTCTTTTATGAAGATTCTTTTGGTAAAGAATGCATACAGATATACTACGAACTAGTATGGAGTTATATTTTTCGAGAAAAGGAAATCTGAAACTCGCGCCAAAGTAAAGCTCGTTGGTCGACTAATTATTAGCTCGTAATTAACCGTTTTGTGCCATTTGCGCAGCATTTTTGTCATATAATTGATCTGAAAATGCGTGAAAAGTCTATACTAGTATGCATGTAAGTGAAACTGTTCGTGGTTACACGCACACAGCATGAAAACATATTTGAAGCTGAAGAGGAGAGGCCTGAATGATATGAATAAGATTCTCCATCAAGCCATCATCAGGGGCAGATCCAGGAATTTTAAAAGGAGGGGGGAGGGGTGACTGTCTTACTAGTGGTGTACAGAGAAATTTGAATGAAAGGGGAGTGACTGGTACCACCCCTGGATGAGCCCCTGCACCATCTAGCGCATATATATACAGGGGCCATTTATGCCATTTAGTTGGAGGGGGCTTGCAAAAATAGAAGGGGGCTATATAAATTTTTTTCTTGCCCCCATATTATATATACATGTATATATAATATATTATCGATCCCTAAAAAATGTGTTGGTTTTTATAATAATTTTTTCAGTCCTTAATACTTTTTTTCCTTTCATTTACAGTAAACGGGAAGGTTGAACCTGGAACACTTTTGGCAGTCATGGGAGCTAGGTCAGCAACAATGAAGCATTTTATTTTATTATACAGTACAAGACAGTGCCAATGAACTAAATATAATATGACTCAAGGAATGTAAACCAACATCTAGCATGGTTGGCTCAGTTAGTTGAGCTGGGAATTGGACTGTACATTTTGAGGGGACACTAATTATTTACTGCAACTAAAAACTAAGTTAATCCATTTGCATAGTTCCAGTTCCAAAATGCATTAGAAAGGGATATAAGTAATTTTTTCAGTAATGATTTTTTAAAAATATTTTAATAATTTAGTGGAGCAGGCAAGACGACCCTGATGAACGTACTTGCTCATCGTAACATAGGGAATGTCAAAGTGATGGGATCAGTTATGGTCAATAACACTCCCGTTGGATTGAATATTAACTCCATCTCAGCATACGTCCAACAAGAAGATTTGTTCATTGGTACACTGACCGTTAGGGAACATCTGACCTTCCACGTATGTACTGTAATAATGAATTATACTTAGGCTGTCTGTAATATGTAATATATTTTTCAGCAACCACGCAGGAAGTAATTGCTCAGTTTCCTGATACAGGGGCCCATAAGACCTAATGGAAACAGTGTCTAACCTAAAGAAAACCCTTGAAACACAAAAGAAAACTGGCAATAAATCTATGCTCATATGATGGCAAGCTAGTCCAGGGATCAAACCCATGGCCGCAGCAGTGGGAGGCAATACATTATTAGTTCATACCAACTGGATGTTCTTATTAGTACTTAATTTAGTTTTGATTTACATAAAGATGTTGCTTTTAAATCAAAATGACTTCCACAAATAAGCAGAGCCCTTCAATTCATGTGGCTTTATTTGGTGCTAACCCCAGTTTTTCAACACTTATAAAATGCACTTACAGCATGTTTACTACTGTAAAAAATCCACTCTGGGTGTGAACAAAGTTTGGGCTTGGAAAAGGAGGATATTTATGTATTGGCAGGGAATACCTTTAGCATGGAGTAACAGATTCGTTGTATCTATTGGTAGACAGTCAGGGATCATTGCATTGCTGTAACTCATCATAATATTCTTCAATCATGTTGTTCAGGCACTTCTAAGAATGGACAAACATGTTTCCAGGGCAGATCGATTGAGAAGAGTAGAGGAAGTGTTACTGGAGGTAAATTAAGTGTTCTGGTATTGATCAGCTTACTATAGATCCCTTGCAGCACTTTGGAATGTCACTCAATCTGGGGGACAAAACAATAGGTTCCAATTTTCATGAAATTGGACTTATTTTTTTATAAGAGTTGATAGTTTTATAGGGAAATACTATTACGTACTGCCAGAACTGATCTGGACTGTTTTTAGTGAATTATTACAAAGACAATAATTATAATGGTTATCATTATGGCTTATTTATAAGTGGTAGAAGTATATTTGCAGGACTTAAAACAATGGCTGCTCAGTGGCTGCTCAATGACTGGACATGATGACTGGCCATATCAGACTGATAAACGTGTGACCAGTCATTGGGTGACCAGTCATTGTGTGACTAGTCATTGTGTGAGCAGTCATTGTGTGAGCAGTCATTGTGACGAAACCACTGTGACAGGTCAAGAGGACTGGCATGAGAGGTGTTTGACCAGACAAGTGCCAATTTTGGCCACACATTTTCTTCCTTGACCAGCTGTCATTTTAAGCCCTAATTTGAGAGAAACAATATTATAAATATCGGATAGACAGATCTGACCCCTTTCTACTGTCACCTCAAATGTACCACATGAGTTACTTAAACTGGACATGACTTGCAGCCAAACGTTTGGCCTTGAAACTTGACTTGTTATTGGTTTGTTCTAGAACTGATATGCTTATATTATATTACCTTCTCAAAATGTAAAAATTACGTTGTATTTCAGCTCGGACTAGTCAAATGTGCAGATACACTGATAGGAATTCCTGGACGCATGAGAGGCATATCTGGAGGAGAGAAAAAGAGACTTGCATTTGCTTCTGAGGTTTGTATTCCTTGTAATCATAATTATCATGTATATAATGACGATTATTTGACCATCCATCTGGCTGACCAACTGAACAACAGGCAGTTGACATATAGACCAATAAAAAACTACACAGTTTGGTAGGGTAACTAGAATTATACAGAGCAATTTTCATTTAGGCCCTTCTAGATTGAATTAGAATTTAGAAGTTGATTTTTGTAGAGGGAGGAAAACCAGAAAACCTGGAGATAAAAACCTCCAAGCACATGCAGGAGAGAACCAACAAACAAAACGTGCGATGAGTCTGGGAATTGAACCCAGGTCACATTAGTGAGAGGTGAGAGCTCTGCTACAGCGCTAGCACCCATGCTTCTTAGACATGTAGCAAGCAGGCAGACGGATAGACCATCTTCCTGCCACCTGGTTGGCTCAGTTGGTTAAGCATCAGACTGTTGTGTGGGAGGTTGTGGGTTCAAGCCTCTGCAGCCAGACCAACAGTCTCTCCACACTTCATCATCCATCAGACTGTTGTGTGGGAGGTTTGTGGGTTCAAGCCTTGGCAGCCAGACCAACAGTCTCTCCACACTTCATCATCCATCAGACTGTTGTGTGGGAGGTTGTGGGTTCAAGCCTCGGCAGTCAGACCAACACTCTCTCCACACTGCATCATTACTAACTAATTATTGGAGGGCTGTAAAAGAACCACTGAGGACATAAAGAAACCCTGGCAGTGACCACCCTCAGTGCCTACACCTCATACTAACCACCACATGATTGTAAACCCCTTTGCATGTACATATATATATAGAAAAGGGTGCTATATATAACTCATAAATTTCAAGCAAATATAAAAAGAGAAATATTCCTTATAACAGACACACAGGCAGAAAGACAATCAAACCAGCAAACACAGACAAGCAGACAGACAAACAAAATCTTTAGTCCTTTTCTTTTTCTTTCAGGTGCTGACTGACCCTTCTATTCTGTTTGCTGATGAACCCACTTCTGGTCTTGATTCCTTCATGGCCCAAAACGTAGTGTCTACTTTACAACGACTGGCATCACAAGGAAGAACCATAGTCTGTACCATTCACCAACCTTCTTCTGAAGTATATGCCATGTTCTCCAGGTAAGAACTTCAAAAGATGTTAAGCAATCGTTCCCTGCAAAGAGACAAACTGAGAAAAATGAGACCAGCACCAAAGCATTCTGGCAAGCAAAGTAGTATGAAAATTTCAGCAAGTACAGACACAGAGCTACAGTAGCATGTGTGACAGAGTCAAAAGACACTATTTTGGACAGTAATTATTTAGTCATAAATCTATATTTTTAATTAGGAATGCCTCGTGTACACATAGGAATGTAATTCTTTAGTTAACTGTTTGCGTGGAAAATGCGTAAGCAAGAAATAACTTCCGTACGTAGTTACATTACAGTGAGTCATGCCTAGGTTTGGCGCTTGTTTACGTAAGTTCGTGTTTGGGACATCCTGTTTGCGCCTAGGGCGTGCAACATTGCATAGGATGTGTAAGGTCTTAAGAATGCAGGTTTTTCCATAAAAATAGGCCCAAACTAAGCTTAAATCAGTGTAGTAAAAGTTCTTGAAGACGTTGCACATATCAAGACAAGGAATTCTCTAC
The DNA here is from genome assembly GCF_029948245.1 of Actinia tenebrosa. Taxonomy (NCBI): domain Eukaryota; kingdom Metazoa; phylum Cnidaria; class Anthozoa; order Actiniaria; family Actiniidae; genus Actinia; species Actinia tenebrosa. The sequence continues at coordinate 3,719,608 of NW_028292581.1, read as the reverse complement.
GATGTAAAGAGATATCCTGTAATCTCGTTCCCGTTTTTTTTCGAGTATTGTAAAGTTGTGTGAATTTTTCAATAAATTCTTTTGTCAAAACCACTTGCAATCTGATTCATAGCTGAGCGCCTTGCCGCCGGTTACATTTTTGGTGTCAGAAGTGGGATTGCAAGAAAGTTGACATTAGTAGTTACTGATTATTTACCAACGGGAACGAGACTGAAATCATGGCAGAAGAAGCTGTGGCTGCACTCACAGAGCAATTGGCTGCACTCAAGGCACAGCTGGATGGCATGCAGGCTGAAGGAGGACCCCCTGCCCAACCTGTTCCTGCACCAGTGGTAAAAGTGACAGTGCCAAGGGAGAAGAAGCTGAGAAAGTATGCTGGTGGCAGAGACGACAAAGTGCTTGAAGACTGGATAGCAGATGCACAGAGGTCTGTGGCTGCCCAGAAGTTAACTGGTCAAGAGGCGGTGGATTTCCTGTACCATAGCTTAGAAGGTGCGGCTCGAGATGAAGTTCGACTAAGGCCTGTGGATGACTGGACAGACCCGGATGGCTTCTTCAGGATTCTAAGAGACGTCTTCGGGGAGAAGCTCACCAAGACCCAGCTTCTCCAGAGGTTTTTCGCCAGAAAACAAGGTGACAGGGAGCCCATCCAGGACTTTGCCCATGCCCTGATGTCAATGGCGGAGCACATAACCAGAGGACACGTAGGAGCCCTGGAAAACAAGGACCAGAACCTCAGAGACACATTCGTTGAGAACTTGCGTGACAACCTGTTGCGCAGGGATCTCAAGCGCTATATCAGAGAACATCCCGAGAAGACCTTCAACGAGGTGAGGCAAGAGGCCTATCATAGCTCGGAAGACACAGATAGAGGAGCACATCGCCGTGCAGCGGCCAAGGAGGTGTTGGTGGAGAGCAACCAAGTAAATGCCATCCAAGAGCTTACAGCAGGACAGAAGGCCCTGGTGGAGAGGCTCATGCAGCAACAAAAATTGCTGGATGAGCAGCAGAAGCTGCTAACCCAACTTACCATGAAGTTAGCAAGCCCATCACCACCACGAAGTCCCCCACGTGGTCCGAGGAGATGTTACAACTGCCACGAGCTTGGACATTTTCGGCCGAACTGCCCAAAGCCCCTGAAAGACAAGGCACCAGCAGCACCACAGAAGGAGTCAAACTCCAGCTCTCCACGGCAGTGAGCCACGCCGTGGAGAGGAACTGTAGTGGCTCTAACTCTCTTTTTCAGAACGGAAAGTTTGTCGGGACAAGTCCCACAGTGGTGGCAAGGATTGGCGGAGTACCTGTGAAAAGCTTAGTGGATACGGGCTCCATGGTTACCCTCATCACCGAGTCGTTCTACAGGGAAAAGCTACAGCCAACCCTAGGAGACCTACACCCTGAAACAAGATTACTGCAGCTGCGAGGAGCTAACGGTTTGGACATCCCTTACATTGGATATATCGTCGCTACAGTAGAGATCGGAGGAGTGGTGGTCCCTGGGTGCGGCATCTTCATCACGAAGGACACAGCAGCCACTACAGTCATGCAGAGGAGGGTACCTGGCCTACTGGGAACCAACGTTCTTGGGCAGGTGCCCCAATACCAACAGATCCTGCAAGATGAAGAGAAGAAGAGTAAACGTAAAACTGGGTTCATGAAAGTAGCCGGCTCAGACAAAGTCTGGGTCCCTGCTTTCACAGAATCTGATATCTTGGTCACAGGCCCATCATGGGGCACTGATGCTGTGATCGAACCCCTTGGTGTACCAGTAGAAGGAAACCTCACCATGGCCAGTACTCTCGTGGATACTACCAAGACGTGTTACTATGTCAGAGTTGCCAACCAGACGGCAAAGGACATATGGCTAAAGCCGAGGACGCGGATTGGAATTGTGCGAGAGGGAGAGATGGTCAAGAGAGGAGAGCAGTTGGAGTTCCTACACGAGAATAACATGGTGACAGTGTGCTGTAACCTTAGTGCTGACCCTCAGATGCCACCCCAACGGGAAGCTGTGGGCAAAGTACGTTGGCAAAGGATACAGACACCCCCTCACGGGATTACCCTGGAACATTTCCCCGGGACGGAACTTCAGAGGGAGAAAGCTCTCCAGATGTTCGAAAGAAATGAAGAGGTGTTCACTTCATGTAAGGAGGACCTTGGCTGTACAAAGACAACATATCATCGCATCTACACAGACGATGATGTGCCTGTCACAGAGCGTTACAGAAGGATTCCTCCAAACCAATACCAGGAGGTGCAACAGCATCTACAAGACTTGCTAGAAAAAGGAGTGATATGTTCAAGTGAGAGTAACTATGCCTCCCCAATAGTGCTTGTACGAAAGAAGTCTGGAGCCTTGAGGATGTGCGTCGACTACCGGAAGCTGAACCAGAAAACCAAGCGTGATCAGTACCCCCTACCAAGGATAGAGGAATCACTGGAGGCACTGCGTGGCGCAAAGTACTTTTCCACCATAGATCTGGCATCAGCCTACAATCAAGTTGAAGTCCATCCTGATGATCAGCACAAGACTGCGTTCACAACGCCCATGGGTTTGTTTCAGTACACTCGGATGCCGTTTGGACTACAGAATGCCCCAGCGACCTTCCAAAGGTTGATGCAAGGAGTCTTCCGAGAGGACATACTTCGCACCCTGATGGTCTACCTGGACGACATCATAGTCTTCTCATCCACCATTGAAGAACATCTTGAGCGGTTGGAAACGGTATTCAGTAAGCTGAAGCATCATGGATTAAAGGTTGAACCAACCAAGTGTCAACTCTTCAGAGATCGGGTGTCCTACCTGGGGCACGTGGTCTCTGCTGACGGTGTCGAGACAGACCCTGAAAAGACAAAGGCAGTTAACGAGTGGCCAGTCCCCCAGACAGTGCGCGATCTGCGATCATTCCTTGGTTTTGCGTCATACTACAGAAGATTTGTCCCCAAGTTCGCTCAAATGGCAGGCCCGCTGCACAAGTTAGTTGCTGAGCTCGGGAGCGGAGGAAGTAACAAGACCACCCGGAAGCAGATTGGCGTACTGTGGACAGAAGAGTGCCAAAAGAGCTTCAACAAGTTAAAGAATCTACTAACCTCAGCACCAGTGCTGGCCTACCCGGACTACACCAAGCCCTTCATCCTAGAGACGGATGCGTCCAACGAAGGATTGGGAGCCGTGCTGTCCCAAGAACAGGACGGAAGAGTCAAAGTGATCGCTTATGCCAGCCGAGGCCTGAGAGGTGGAGAGCGAAACATGGAGAACTACTCATCGAGGAAGCTGGAACTACTAGCCTTGAAGTGGGCTGTATGTGAGAAGTTCAGGGAGTACCTGCTGGGATCGAAGTTTGTCGTCTACACAGACAACAACCCGCTGACATACCTACAGTCAAAGAGTAAGCTGAAAGCTGTGGAGCAGAGGTGGGCTGCAGAATTAGCAAACTTCAACTTCACGATCAAGTACCGCCCTGGACGTCACAACCAGAATGCAGATGCTCTAAGTCGCATCAACCGAGATGAGGAACCAACCACAGTTGAAGTAAGAAGTACACTAGCCTACTCTACCAATACTACAGACCTACCAGAAGAGGTACGTCAACATTTGATGGTATCAGCAGCGTTCATAAGCAACACAGAGACAAGTGCGCTGGAGGAGCAAGCAACCTCATTCCCAACCACACCTCTCACAGAGATCCAACGACTACAGCAGGAGGACCCATGTATCAGTCGTCTCCTCCACTACCGAAACCTTGGACGTCGGCCAAGTAACAGGCAAAGCCAACAAGAGACAAGGGATACAAGGAAGTTGCTTAGTCACTGGAACAGGATTGAGGAAAGCCATGGAGTTCTCTACCGCCGTACAGGAGTCGGACAGGGAAGTGAGCTTCGGTTACTGCTACTCCCCACATCAATGAAATCACAAGTACTGAAGGGTGCGCACGATCAATGTGGACATCAAGGACAAGACAGGACAGAACAGCTCTTGAGGAAAAGATGTTGGTGGCCCGGTATGCAAGGAGATGTGAAGCAATGGATCTCAAATTGTGAAAGATGTGTCATTGCCAAAGGATCCTACCTTCCAGTCAAGACGCCGATGGGCAGCCTACTAGCTACTAGGCCATTGGAAGTGCTAGCGATGGATTTTACCTTGCTTGAGCCTGCAACAGATGGAAGAGAAAATGTCCTCGTGTTAACAGATGTGTTCACAAAGTTTACAATTGCTGTACCTACCCGTGATCAGAAAGCTACAACCGTAGTCAAGACCCTGATTAAAGAATGGTTCCTTGTGTATGGAATCCCCCAAAGAATACACTCTGACCAAGGCAAGTCATTTGAGGCAGAACTAGTCAAGGAGTTGTGTGCAGTGTATGGAATTAAGAAATCAAGGACAACCCCCTATCATCCTCAAGGAAATGGGCAGTGCGAAAGATTCAACCGTACACTACATGAGCTTCTAAGAACTCTACCAGCAGAAAAGAAAAGAAGGTGGCCTGAACACCTGAAAGAGTTATGTTACGCCTATAATGCTACGCCACATGCAACGACTGGATACTCACCCTTTTACCTGATGTTTGGTCGAGATGCAAAGCTACCTTTGGACATTCTACTTCCTGATGATGACAGACAAGTGACAGTAGACAACCAGCAATGGATTACCAAGCACCAGACTCGTCTACGAGAAGCTTATACCACTGTGACACAAAACTTGAAGGAAGCTGCTACCGTCAGAAAGAAGATCCATGACCAGAAGGGCAGAGCACTGGCCGAACCACTACAAGTTGGAGAGCGAGTACTCCTTCGCAACCGTAAAGTCAGAGGAAGAAACAAGATTCAAGATAAATGGGACAACCAAGTGTACAAAATCGTTGAACGAAGAGACAACAATACATATGTCGTTGAAAGAGCTGATGGACATGGAGGAGATAAAGTTGTTAGTCAAGGAGAAATGCAAGTGTGTCCAAGACCAATGCTGGAGATACGAGGACGACACAAGCAAGCTGACAGGTCTAGACAAACATGTACTGCATCGCCAGAATCATCAGATGAAGAAGATGACATTGGAGGAATGACAATCGCCTTTCAACCAATGACAGAACCAGCTGAACCTGATGATGATGATGATAGTGATGATGCGTCTGAGGAAGAACTGGCTGCACCTGTACTCCGACGTTCCACAAGGACAACGGCAGGCCAACACAGCAACCTCTATAATCTTCCAAGATCCGCACTTCAGCACTGACGAGTCCACCTGCGTATCATTGTTCCTGAATTTGCTCGAGGACGAAGCAAACAAAAAGGAGGGGCAAGTGTGACAGAGTCAAAAGACACTATTTTGGACAGTAATTATTTAGTCATAAATCTATATTTTTAATTAGGAATGCCTCGTGTACACATAGGAATGTAATTCTTTAGTTAACTGTTTGCGTGGAAAATGCGTAAGCAAGAAATAATTTCCGTACGTAATTACATTACAGTGAGTCATGCCTAGGTTTGGCGCTTGTTTACGTAAGTTCGTGTTTGGGACATCCTGTTTGCGCCTAGGGCGTGCAACATTGCATAGGATGTGTAAGGTCTTAAGAATGCAGGTTTTTCCATAAAAATAGGCCCAAACTAAGCTTAAATCAGTGTAGTAAAAGTTCTTGAAGACGTTGCACATATCAAGACAAGGAATTCTCTACGATGTAAAGAGATATCCTGTAATCTCGTTCCCGTTTTTTTCGAGTATTGTAAAGTTGTGTGAATTTTTCAATAAATTCTTTTGTCAAAACCACTTGCAATCTGATTCATAGCTGAGCGCCTTGCCGCCGGTTACACATGTTATTCCAGTCATCTGACTACAGGAAGTAATAATGACTGCAGAAAGTAATATTATTATCCCTTTTGCCAAATTTAAAACAAGTATATATTTTGTTTCTTTTTCGGTAATGTTATACGCAAAAGTTGCATAGGTGTAACTTTTATGCCTCACGTGAAATTATATTCAGAATTTCAGTGCATATTTAGTGGAAACATTGGACAAATTGGACAATCTTTGTATCCCAGTTGTTCATCAACTCTCTCATTCTTTGTGAATTTTCTAGTGTGTTGCTAATGGCTGAAGGGCGTGTTGCTTATCTTGGACCTTTGGGTAGAGCGATTTCATATTTTGCCGAGTAAGTAACTTGTCTTGTTATTATCATATACTCTCAAATTAAAATGTGTCGTCATAAACAAAGTGGTTAAATCAACTACTGCGAAGAAACTGAAGGCAAACATCAACTTTTTTCAAACAGCATTTAGAACATCATCTAAATAGTAGTTATACTATGGCTTTCAGTGGTATTTTACCATGTAATATCCCACAAGTCACTTGTATTTTCTAGTATACAAACAAAAGTGTGTTTGTTTACTAAGAAAATACAACCAGCTAATTGAGTAGGATATTTCATGCTGTGCCATGGGAAAGCATTGTATATTAACCTTTTTTATCTCCCACAACATTGAACTGTAATACACCTAGGCTGCAATGCCTGATGAGAAGTAACAGTGGAAATACCTCTGAATATACGACAGTTTTTGTTCCTGCATTCTGATAGGCTATATTTTCAAAGGTGTGCATCACAGGGACAAACTTCCAGATGACATGGACTAAATTGTGCTCCTTTTTCTTATCATTATCATCATCTACAGTATCATTGTTTTTGTAGTCTTGGTTACATGTGTCCATCAAACTTCAACCCTGCTGACTTCTTTGTTCAGTTACTTGCGATTGTCCCAGGTGAAGAAGAAAAGTGTCGGGAGAGAACTCAGGTAGGTAGGGTAATACAAATGACACAGGGCTGTCCAGACACAAGACACAGCAGCATCTTTCAAATATCCAGACGGACATTTCTTGCGCTTCAGCCATGTTGAGCAGAACAACAGATATTTACCCCACAGAGCCTCACATTCAAGTGCTCCAGAATGAGGTTACGAGGGAGGTACCTCCTGATTTCCATAGGCTCTCTTGCTCTAGGGTTTACCATTTGTAGATTTTATTTCGATAATCATGGGGAATACAGCTATTGTAATTTTAGATCATAATACTTATCAATCTTTTTGCAGCAAATATGTGATTTCCATGCTGATCAAGAAAAACTTGAGAAAGAAAATGCAAGCAGCAGAAGCGTAAGTTAGCGTGACTCACAGTTATTCGTTATGACACCACTGCATGCAGTTTACATACTAGTGACCAATGCACTGTTGTGTTGTGCACTTTTACACTTAGTTAGTAAATGTGTTTTTGCTTTGTGTTAGGACATTTTAGCTCTTCTCGTAGAACAGCAGACTAATCACCTCAATCAATAGAAACAGACAAATGTCAAATGAAAAAATCAAAATGTATTGCAATTCTTCAATTGCACGTTCCATCATCGCAGCCTTTTGTTGGTGCCATTATATTTAACAAAATATTTCTAATTAGCATCCATTATTGTTAACGACATCAAAATGTCTTTTGATTCTCTTGGGAATGCTTGCAACTCATAAATACATGGAATAGTGAGAGTGGTTTTCAGTGAAAAACATACAGTACTGGCTTACAGCATGTACATGGTACATATGCCCTGACATTGAATTGGCAAATGCAGTTGAATCTACACTTCCCCAGTTCCAACTTTTTACTCACATCTCACTTCAATAGATTCCAGATTACTTAAAAAAGATAAATTACCGTTCTTATTTTCAGAATTCATTTTCTGAAGAAGAAGTTGTATCCCATCAACCGTAAGTCAACCTAATATTTTCCAATGCTTGATGCAGCATAAGGGTGACAAATTAGTTTGTACATTCAATAGGCGACTTGCACTAACATGTCACGTGACCCTACCTCACTTAAAACAAGCAGTCATGTGTCAAAACGAACTTTAGGAATGAAAAGAGCAGGTCAACATTAGTAAGAGGGCGACGTTTCGGCTCATAAATGGCATTAAATATAAAAAAGAATATCTTCTGAGGATTTGTGGAGGTGCTCTTTTCATTTCTGTTCATTTTAAAGCAGCTGCTCATTAGGAAATAAGGTCACTTGACCTTTAGTGCAAGTCGTCTATTACCTGGCAACTTTGACTTAAAGGTGTGACACAAATTCCACAAAATGCCTCTGTCCACAGACCTTGCCTCCATTGGCTGCAGTCTTTTTTCGACATCAATTACATTTGGGCAAAATTTGTTGGATCTCTCCAATCCTGATTCACGGGTTCAGTTGCCTCCAGGTACTTCGCTTTTCCTCCCTCCACAAAACCCAACTTAAAAAGGCTGTTCCCTTAATTTTATGAACTAAGAGGTTGTTCATGTTTCACCAAGGGATTATATATATATATTTTAATCTATAGGTACAAGGCATCCTGGTGCACACAGTTCAGGGCTGTGTTATGGAGAAGCTGGATAGCCACACAAAGGGACAAGATCATGTCTAGAATTAGGCTGATACAGAGTATTGTAAGTCAAATGTTTGACTGACGTTTTGATGTTGTGCAGTCAATCAAGTTAATGATGAAATGAATTGGTGTTATCTAGTTTAGTAGATGTAATCGCAATAGACCTCCTCGGCTTGGGTGTAATGTTGTCCCATTTCAGACCACCTGTTATTCCCTTGGGAATTATATTAGCCTGCTTACAACCAAACGTAAATGCAGAGTTAAACTCAGGCTGCATCATGATAATGTGTTTCAAGATCCTGATAATGTATTTGTTTTGTGATACCACAGATAACAGGACTTATTGCCGGCTTGATTTACCTTCAAACACCAATTGACACGAGCGGCGTACAGAACCTCTCAGGTGCCATTTTCTTTCTCGTCACCTCAGTGTCATTTTCAGGTCTTCAAGGAGTCATATTCGTAAGTTTTTCCACAGAAATATCTTTGTTATTGTCAGTATATTACTCTAGATTGTTGTATGACAATAAGCAACAGCAGTAGCAACAACAAAACAACAGTGACGACAGCAGTAGCAACAACAAAACAACAGCAACTGCACAATGGTAACAACAGCAGCAACAGCACAATAACAAAAACAAAATTGATTGTATGGTTTTGTAAGCCACGTTTTTCCTGCCTTTGTTAAGGTTTTTCCTGCAGAACTACCGGTATTTCTACGAGACCACAAGAATGGCATGTATAGGACAGATGTGTACTTCTTATCAAAGACTCTTGCTGAGGTATGGCTTCTTCTGGTCAAATTAATATTCAACTGGCAAACTTTAAATGTTGTGCGTATCCTTGCGTTGCCATATTCATGTAGTCCTTGTGCATTTATTTTAATGACAAAGAAAAAATAAGACATATCAATTTTTGCCTTCGTAAAGTACACTTCCTATAACTGTCAAAAGCACACAGTACAGACCAGCCATGACGTGCCGTGCCATGCCGCGATTGTGACTTGTCCAAACATTATTAGACTTTAAAGGCTTTGCCCCAAAAGGCTCTATTGAATGAGCAGTGATCTTGCACACTGTGATTGGTTCGAGGGATGTCATTTATTCCGTGCTGTGACAGTGCCATCATTCAATGCTGTTTCTCAGTCCTGAAAAATCTACTCTAGTCTTCCACCATTATTGCTTTCTCATCTCTTCATTTTTTGTACATTTTGAGTGTGCTTTACAAATGATTGGAATAACTACCAAGTGAGTTGAGATTTGTGTGCAGATATTATAAATGTAGTAGTAGTGAGTGTGCTGTAAACGAGGTCGTCTTAGTAACAATTCCCTTATCACGATGTAAGAAAAAACTTCACCGCGTGGAAGGGAGGGGTTACCACACTCCTTCCCTCTATTTCACTCACATACACAAAGGTTCTGTTTTGATGTTATTTTGTTGTCTTTCAGCTTCCTATTTTCATCTTGTCACCACTTCTACTGACGTCTGTATCTTATTGGATGATTGGTATGGTTTTAATGGTCTACTAAATGGCTCCCCATCAACCAACCAAAATATTCCAAGCTTTTCTAGTCAGAATTACGTTGTTGTATTTAGATGTAAAGGCGCATTAGTATGTCTCAACTTGAAAGAAAAACCTGACGAGACCAGATTATTTTAGTTTTATCTCATCCTAAGAGAACGAAAAAATGAGAGTTCCCACTGTTTAGCTCTTTCTCAATGAATTTGATTAGAATTTAGAAGTTATCTTTGCAAAGAGAGGACATAAAAAACCCTTGAAGCACAGGACAGAACCAATAGGTGATTGGCAGAAATGTCTTGACAATTCTTCGTTCGCATGTTATGTCATCGCGGCCACGTTGGTACCATTTAACAAAAGATTTCTCATTAGCATCCATTGGTAACAGTACCACAATGGCCTCCATGTTTTCTTTTAACTCTCTTGGGAATACTTGCAACCCATCAATGATAAAAATGAAAATGAAATATTCTTTTGTTCCTTCTGGTGGATAATTATTGTTCGCCTAATAAAGAACCGCCAGAAAAAGCGTTTGGATTTTATCCCCAAATAGTGACGTTTCTGATGAATAACTATTGCAAACATTTTTTTACCTTTTTTAAGGTCTTCGGCCAGAACTTCTTCCTTTCATCTACGCTTTTGCCATTCTGGCTGCATTAACTAACGTAGCTATTTCATATGGTAAGTAAAATTTCTGCACCTCTCAGGCCTTTCAAGGGATGTTACACAATATTGCTGCAACTTAACAAGACTATAAATTATGGAAATTTTTTACGCATAGCAGAATTTTTTATAGTTGGAAGTGTGTTCACAACTAAAGTTGTTGCACCTAACACTGAAGAAAGAAATTTTAATTCTACTGCAATGTTGCATGCAACATATGCAGATTTGGACACAATTTCATGGTTGCAGGCCAGCAATAGTTGAGTGTTCACATACTTGTATGTCTGTGCCTTCATGCATGTCAACGTTGTTTTATACATTTTGTATGCATATTATTGCAGGATATGTCATATCTAGTTTGTCACCCTCCGTTGAAGGAGCGTCGGCCCTGGGCCCTCCATTGATGTTGCCTTTGATGTTATTTGGTGGATTTTTCCTTAAAGACTCGTAAGTTTAAAGCTGCTATTTAGATCCAACTGGTTAATCACTGGAACCTCTTTTCCTTGGTACATGCCACTTTTTGGCCATTTATCGGCACACAATTGATGCATCTGGTGATGTGAAGAATTAAAGTTTTTATTTAATTCTTAGCCACCTCGGCACTTCACCCAACTGGTTAGATACACCTCACTCATTTTCGTCAGACATTGGTTAGTTATGCACTTAAGCCCTGCTAGCTCACATAACTGTCTGAAGAAAACATTAAAAAAAGAGAATACAGATGAATTTTGCATCATATTGCATTGCCAGCATGAAAACTGCATGATATTTTGTCAGCATGAGGTGCAGTATTTGAATTCATCTACAAACATTCCTGACCTGTATGTTGTTTTTCTTCAACTTTCCAGTACTGTTCCTGTTTATTTCATTTGGATAAAGTACATATCCTGGTTCAGATATGGGTTTGAGCTGCTCATCGTAAACCAGTGGGATAGTTATGGAAAAATAGGTACGTTTTGCAATACCTTCTAACCTATACAATAAACAAGAGGTCAGCCACTGACTTATGATCCCTAGATATTGCCATCAAGCGTAGACAGTTAACAGACCACTTTAATTTGGTTACAGCAATTTTCACTTATCATTTATTTATTTATTCATTAGATAATTGTTCAAGCAGGAATCAAACATCGTCATTGTGCATACCCAATGGTGATGCAGCCATTGATTTTCTTGGTCTTAAGAAGGTATGACATCAACTTAATATATGATATTTAAACTTATTATTATACCATATTTACTGTGCAGGCTGCATGTGGAAATTTGACCTAGAAATGTCTTGGATTGATGCTATTTGACTTTGTTTGTCTACAGGATACCTTTATGATTGACATCTATGCCCTCCTGGCTCTCTTTGTTGGCTTCCGCATTATGGCTTTCCTTTTGCTTCTTCGAAGATCAAGTAAAACACAGTGAACACATGCACAGTGCATGATAACCGCCGACATATAGTTATGTACATTAGAATCTTTATATGTTGCTCTTTTTACATACCCATGATTAGGAGTTTTAATGATTTATACATCTAACCAATACCCTGGTCTTCAGAGGTTCTATTTCCCTTGATTGTGATTGTAACGAGCGAGCCCCAGTGCAAGGGAACAAAAGGAAGGGTTATTTCTCCTCTTCCCTTCAAAACAGCAATGCCAGAGAGAATAAAGTATATTTAACAAAATAATAATAATAATAAAATACATTACAGATTACGATTCATTAATGTGTTGACTTTATTAGCACATTCTCAACAGAAAAGACAAAAGTAATTTATAATTTCATTCTACTGCATATATTTTATCCACATTTTTCGAATATTTTTTTAATCAAACATTTATAACATAGCCACGATGTAGCGCACACTCTGATTGGTTAAATAGAGTTCACGAGCTTGCATCCAAAAATGGATGGTGCATGCTGGTGTGATTGAGTAGCACATGCCATGTTATGAAGATTATGTTAAAACAAAAATGAATTTTTTTAAACAACAAATAATATTTTTTTGCAGTCTTTAGAACAATGATCAAAGCTTAGTTGTGCATATATCCAGTTCTGGATGAGCTGGGGAGGTTGCTTTTAAGTTTCTTTTAGGAAGCTAGAGTTATATATACCCCCTGCATGCATTCAGAACTGAATATACGAACAACACCAAGCATTGACCATTCCTTTGAATAATGAAACTTTATCACACCTTTAATCGGCTTTTAGAGCTGGCTGAGTTATATGATGATAACAGCTTAAAGAGTTTAAATTCAAAGGATATTTGAAAAAAGAAAATCTTGTTAAAAAGAAGATCTTATACCATGAGACCAATTTGTTTGTGAAATTGATTTTTTTATGATACAGATCTATAAATAATTTCTACAGTGTGACTACACCAATCAAGGATACACAAACAAATTTTCATACAAATTAGCCAATCACGATCTAATATTTAAACAATAGTCAGAATGACTACACAAATTTTCAGATTTTTTTGCAATCATAATATTTTACTTTATATTTGTGTCGCCATTATCCTGTTGTTCAGCGTCACAATGCGATTCAGCAAATTTGATTTTTTTTTTTTTTTTTGAAAACTTGTTTGGGTGGCCTTGGCTGATGTAGTAGTACTGTAATAGCATAATTATTCAAAGATTAAATGTACGATGATTGTGTATATCTTTAAATAAAAACTGAGCAACAGTTGTAATATGTCAGGCTCTTAAAGATACCTGGGTGGAAAAGGTAGACCTAATTTTAAGGGTACACCTTCTGTATCAGGACCCATTTAAGGGGACTGGGTGAGCGGAAAGATTGTTCTATCAAAAGGGAGAAATATTGAAAAGTTTTTCTGCTAATTTGTACTAAAAACAATTGCAAGATTAGCACCCCAATATTTCCCAACCCTGACTCCCGAACCCTGACTCCCCAACCCTGACTCCCCGACCCTGACTCCCCAACCCTGACTCCCCAACTACACAAAAGGAGCACCTGGCTAAGCAGGCTACCACAAGATGCAATTCAATTTGTTTCAAATAGAGAACGTCCTGCAGACCGTCATGGAATTATTGATGATTACCAGTAGATGTGACCATCATGCATCATTTTCCAGATTCCTAATTATAACCATTGTGCGTAATATGACCAATTACCATGTACATGTATCCAAGACTGCAGTAGCTATGGCAAAATGATGCTTTCTGATCACCACCATTTCTCAAAGTGAATATTGTTGATATCAACACCAAGTTCTAGAAGGGTAGCTACCATGGATTCTATCATTGGTTGTGGTCCACAAATGAACACTTTGACTCTACTAGTGTTCAGCTGAGTTAGGGCCATCTTTAATGTGTCTTTTGTTATTCGGTAACCTTGAAAGAAATTAACAATGGAGGTTATATTGACAACTCTTCCAGCTGATCTGAAATTAGTTACGTAGAAATGACGTCACTGTAAAACTGAGGTATCATGACCCGGGGGGTACTCCCATATATGGACTATATGGGGATGATCCGCTGAACAGGGTATGGTTTTTCGAGCTTCTTGTCATAAACAGGGTATGCAATTTCACTCAAGTTCGAAGTTCTTCCTGAGTTTCCTGTCATATTCAGGGTTTGTACTTTCGTATTGACCGAAACTGGTTATTATGGTCGTAGAAAAACCGATACACGAGATGACATGATAATTGAAACAAAAACTCAGTGCAATAAATTATATCTTTTGTCATGAACAGGGTTTACAAATTTGAGTTTTTTTGTCATAAACAGGGTACCCCTTTCAGAATCCCAGCGTAACACCTCTACCAAAATTCTGGCGGAGTACCCCCCCCCCCTAGGTATCATGAAGCCTGTGAAAATTGAGCAGCGAAAAATAAAAACCTGTCCACCATTGCATTAAAAATATAAAACTCATCTCATTAATGTTTTTTTTTTCATTTAGTGGCCTGGAAATCTATAATTTCAAAGGGAAAAGTGACATCTCAGTTTTGGAAATTTTCTCAATTCTGATTGGTTAACAAAAAACATTTGAAAAATAACATTACAATTTCTTTCAGTTTTCACCATCAGCAAGCAAAAAAGACAACACATAAGTAATCAAGAGTCCCGAATGTTCTGCCATTCTGGAATAGCTAATAGGATGGGATATGGGATATTAATAATTAAGACCAAATTGTTTTTGTATTTATATTTATATTTTGTTCCTTTATATATTATTTCATACCTTGAGTAAATTTGTTATTATACAAAATCTGATTTTGATCTGTGATTTCATCTGATGTTATAAAAAACTTGCAGTCCATGAGAGGATGTTGATTACAAGTGTCAATGATGGCATCCTGCATTATAAAACAACCACTTGACGTCAAGTTTATGCAATCCTTTATAGGGCGACGTGCAAAAGTGTGACTGTCACATTTCAGTGCAAAGCTGAAGTTTCATCATTTAAATAAAGTGTGTAAAAGCTTGTTTCGCAGCAAAAAGCAAGGTGTGCATAGATTAGAAGTATGCCAATCAATTACATGTGGTCATACTTTCTAGTGTCGCACACCAAGAATTGACATATTTTATAATAGTCGGATTCAGTAAATTATCTGCTGGGAGAATAGTCTCCTCTACTGCGGAGAAGACCACTAACTTGGGGGAGAAATAATTATAATTCAAAATTTAATAAAAGTTAGAAAATGAGCATGGTTAAGTTTTCATCTTTGGAATGACATTGGAAGTTGGACTCAGTTATTAATAATATTATTCTCATTTTCTTCTGATTATGGTGCCCTTTTCCTTGTAAAAGAGCAGTTTCTATTGGTTGGCATGGCGATTATTATATACATGAACCAGCATTAAAACTGTAACTCTTTTATGCAACAAAGCAAGTCACACTTGCCAGTTAACAGATAACATTTAAATATAACATAGTTTTGCCTTACCTTAAAGAGCAGCTCGTCATTAGTGCTAGCACTGTAAAGAAGTGATGTCCTTCCAAATGAAACTGTTGGAGACTCTGTGATAGTATCAGCAACATACTGCATCATGGACCACAAAGGGTTAATCCCAACTCCTCCTGCGATGAGCAAAATATCTTCCCTAGACTGATCACCATAAGGTTTGGAAAGGTCTAAGTAAAAGTCTCCACCAACACGAATCTGGACTTTGTCCCCAGTTTTACACTTGTCAACAAAACAAAAAATAAAAACGTAAAAATCCAGCAGTTTTTGCAGTGGAAATAAAATCTTGTCTCACTCTATACGTTTGCTTTATAGACAACTACAAGGATTATGAGGCAATTTTCTATTAATTCAAGAGATATTCACAAGCTAATTATTGCATGGCTTAGCTTGTGGGACACAGCAACCGAATGTTAACTAAGGGAGGTCAGAACCATGAATTGTTCCTGACATCCAGACATGATATACATGTAGATACTATTATGTGATCTTACACATCTAGTCTGTACAAAAACATTTCGTAAAATACCTGTGTATGGACCCAGTGAGCAGGAGGATGTGTACTGTACTTGACAGCTAGAGTAAGTTGTTTATTCTGTTGCAGACACTTTGGACTTGAACAAATAGAAAAACCTCCAACTGTGGACAGCCCTGGTATAAAGAAATCTACCCTAAACAACAGAAAAAAACATTTTAACTTACATGAAGATTTTAAAATATAAGACATCCTAGAATGCAAAAGACAGAACAACAAGTTTGAGTTTTAAAACTGTCAAATAAAATAAAATGTATTAAATAGCTAGGAGAATTCAACCACTTTTAAGGGCTAAGAAAAATTCAAGATTTTGAGTTGCAAGTAGATTTAGTACTGCAGTTGAGTAGTCAGAATAACAGGCGACTAAAATCAAAGTTATTTTCTAGAAATGTGTATTTTCAGAAATTATCCATACCTCTCCCCCTCACCCCCTGCAACAGAGGAATTTAGAATTTCTGATGGGTGGGGGTGGGGGTGTTGGAAGGGAGGGTCATAAAAGATAAATTGGAATTTCCTGGGGCAGGGGGAGTCTTAAAAAAATTCCTCCGTATGAATAATTTCTTAAGGTACATGCAAGATCATTCTTAGCGAGAGGAGAAGCAATAGTTCCCAACGACATAATGTTTACAATTCACATGTTTGGAGATGTTAGTTATTTTCAGTATTTTCAAGACATGCCTTGGTCAGAAAGTAAATGATTCACTCAAAATTTTATATTTTTTGTTTCTGGAAATGCTATGTCACATATTTTGGGGGCATTCCTCTGATCAGAGGGGAAGGGGGGGAGGGCTGCAAGTACACTAACCCACTTAATAAACCTTTACTTACCATTGACCTGGCTTGAAATAAAAAGACTTGTCAATTATTTTTAAATTCAATTGTTTTACACTTTTTGACAGTGGATTTATCTTTGTTACTTCAGCAGAGAAAACATTCTGTGTATTGAGTTAAAAGGCCATTTAGGTATAAAGTTATAATGCAAGAAATAAAATAAAACATATTTAAACAGGGTGCCACAGTGGTTACACATGACGCATGATATAGGAATTTCTGGTTTCAGGTAACATATTTTGTGATGCAAATGTAAATTGTAAATGTGCCTCAAAATGCCATGTGAAATTTGGAAATATCGATTTGTACAACCTAGTGCAGAACCCCTCTGTGCCACCCTATTCATAATGATATCATAAATCCCTCCATCTCGTTTCTGTCTGTTGTCCATTCGATATCCCATCCACCCACCAACCCACCCACCCACCAACCCATCCATCCATCCACCCACCAACCCATCCATCCATCCATCCATCCATCCTTTCTTTTTTTAAATGTGCCTCAAAATGCCATGTGAAATTTGGAAATATCGATTTGTACAACCTAGTGCAGAACCCCTCTGTGCCACCCTATTCATAATGATGTCATAAATCCCTCCATCTTGTTTCTGTCTGTTGTCCATTCGATATCCCACCCACCCACCAACCCATCCATCCATCCACCCACCAACCCATCCATCCATCCATCCATCCATCCATCCATCCATCCATCCATCCATCCATCCTTTCTTTTATATTAATATTACCATGCAGTCATTCAGTGTACTAATAACTAGCTTTGGGGGCTACTATTTTTTACCTGAAGGGCCATGGACCTCCTTGGTTAATGTTTTTTCGTAATTATAATTAAAATATTTCCAGTGGAATATGTAATTTAAATTCTTCAAACATATTGGGGTACTCCAAACAAAAATCTGTGATTTTTTAGCTGTCTTAGGGTGTCACAAAATTTAAATGACAAGGAGAGTACCTCTTAGGGTGTTTGTCAAGTAATAAGATACCTGAGGTTATATTAATAACAGCAATATGGAAAGCTGTAATTTTGAATATTTCTTTTTGGAACATCATCCGACTTCTTTCACTTAATCACAATAGATAATTGGTACCTCATATAGGTAAAAATCATTAGTTGCGACACCCACCTGGGGAAGGGAAGTGCTGGAGGGGGGGAGGGGGGGTAGGCAGGCAAGGGGGTGTGGGTTTGGAAAAAATCATAAGAAAAATTCAAATGTTCCAGGGCTGGGAAGCAGTTGTCAATCAAATTACACTAAATGATCTCATGAAATTGTCATACAATCATAAGTAAATGTAGAGTAAGCTTTTATAAGCTATCAAATTCCAACCCAGGGGCACATGTTTGCTCTCAAATCCCCGTCCCCCTTGCTCGGCTACCCCCCACCCCTCCACACAGGACTTCATTGATAGTTGCATAACATATGTATATAATGGAAGTCTGGGGTATTTAGCAGCCACTTCTTTTTTTAACATTATTAACAGAATCAAAACAAAGTACATTATATTAATAAAAAACCTTTCATGTACAAACTAAAGGTGATGGAAAGTTTTAAGTGAAGACATTTTACCTGATCTCTGGATGATGATTCTGTTCTTTCCAGGTGAGTAGACATGATTCTATGACTGAAAATATGTCACATGTATATAAAGGACTACCCTGTGCTGCAGAGGTTCTATTTCACGTTGTAAAAAAAACAGCCGAAGCGAGAATAAATAGCCTTTGGACCGCAGGGTAAATATGAGACGCGTAATATACTTTCTTTTGGACAAGTCCAGGAATCAAATATGAATAAAACTTTTATTCATGAATTCCTATTATGTGGTCAATATTTAACTTTCGTTCCTGTTCTCCAATCATTTGTCGTTTTGCTTATTTAAATGTTATGCAATCTATCGTCGTCCTGGTGTCAATGATCTTTTGTCCAGTTAGCCCTGTGCACTCACCTGAACCTTGTTCCTCTTGAAAGTAAAACATCCAACTTCTTTTTACAACGCAGCAATCGCATCATCAAGCAAAATCTCTTTAAAACATAACAAAAACCTCAAAACGAAAACCAAAAGCTGAAGAAACTACAGCAGAAAGTTGGAGAAAAAATCCTGGAACAAGAACTTTACCAGGCGTTCCTTGTTGTATGAGAGTAGAGCCTGGGGATGACAAGGTTGGTTCCAAAATGGCGGGTGGTCTTGTGTTGTTTGTTTGGAAAGGTTTAACCGTTTTTCTGTGCTAAATAGAAATGGTTTTTCTATGAATTCTGGTAAGCATTTTCCTTTCATTTCACTGGTACTTTTCTATCATTATTAGCGAAGTTTTAATCATATATTGTCGAGATAATGTATGGTTGATCGCGTGAAATCGCGTGAGTGTGATATTTATTTAAAGGGTGTCATATTTGTTTCTTGCAAAAAAATTAAAATCCTGGATATTAACAATCTTAACTTTTAATTTAGTCCCTATTATTTAGATCGTCAAATTTTATTGTCTTTTTAATTTACTTCCAAGGGCATTCCTATGCACACAGGAAGCCCAGCTAGAGCGTTCTGCAGGGGGAAAATGGAATTTGATGTAGCTGAACTTAGAAAAGGTCATAAAGAATGAATGATACAATTGCAAAACATTTTCATCCTCTTGAGAATAAAAGTATTTTTTGACTTGTATCCATATTGATGACTCTTAAAAACTCCAATGTGTATGTAGGCCTAGCCTCACTGCTGTATAAATCAGAATAACAAAACAAAACAATACTCTATACTAGGAAATGACACGAAATGGAAATTAAGAGGTCTATATAGAACCAATATATACTTGATGCACTCAAATTCACTATATACTATATTCATACGAAGTTTTTGATAGTCTGATTTTCTCTTCTTCAAAGGAACTGTAGTATAACTAAGTCAAGTATATTATAGTTTTGGAGAATGCGGTTCATCTGTGGCGGTCTTGAATTTGCGTTGGCTATACTGTGCTGTATTTCTCCAGTATCCTCTTCTGCTGGCGACAGATCATACAGGTTTCTAAATTGTGTTAGTGATTGTGAATGGATTTCATGTAATATTGAGGGATACCCCAGAGATCTACCTTGGTACCTCCGGCTGTTTAGCTGGGATTGTCTAGATGAATGCAAGTATAATTGCATGCATAAGGTTACAGCTGATGATGTTGCCAACAACAGGAGTATCAAACAGTTTTATGGAAAGGTAGGTTACACTTGCTATTCTTGGGTTCAACCACACAACTCAAAATCCCTTGAGATATAAATAAAAAATATAAAACAGCTGCCAAGAGAAAGTAATGGGGAATGTTTTGTTATCATCAACCAACATGCGGCTGTAACATGTACCCCAAAAATAGAGATTCAAAATAGTGCTTCATTTAGTAGTTCTTAAGTCTGGAGTTCAAGGTGAGACGTATATTTTGGGAAGGCACCTCACTGGAATGAGTCTTGATGTGAAAATCGATGTTATAAAATTGAATGCAAATGAGGATTTTTTTTTCTATTTACAGACTTCACCCTGGTGACTGATTTCTATTGTGTTTTCCTCATTGATTATTAATTATTTAATATTTTTTATTTATTAGTGGCCATTTGTCAGGTGTCTTGGGATCCAAGAACCAGCTTCAACTCTCTTTTCAATACTCAATGGTGTGGCACATGTGGCTGGGTGGCAGAAGTATGTT
Organism: Actinia tenebrosa; assembly: GCF_029948245.1. Lineage (NCBI taxonomy): Eukaryota > Metazoa > Cnidaria > Anthozoa > Actiniaria > Actiniidae > Actinia > Actinia tenebrosa. Next base: position 3,699,059 of record NW_028292581.1, on the reverse strand, counting down.
AGGGCTGTACCACAAGACTACCAAATGTACAATGTATGGAAGACCTACATGCTGGTATGGTTTGTAAAAATATATTATATGAATTGTAAAAGTAATATATACAATAAGGGTGTGGGCAATCTAATATTAGCACTGGAGAAATGCAGGCATACATCACACCTTTGATTATAGGCTTTTAAAAATGGTTTGAATCATAAGGTTGTCCTTTGTGCCAAGCGTACCTCCACTCACTGCTGGGCAACTTACCATTAACATACCTGGGGGGGGGGGGGTGCTCTTGCCTGTTTACGGTAGGGATGTGCAGCTAAGCCCACTGTACCTTGTTCCAGAGAGGAGAGAGCTAGTTTCATATACCCTGTCCCAGAGCGAGCTAAAATTTTGTATACCCTGTTCCAGAGTAGAATCACTGAAAACCATACCATGTTTGACGGCATGTACCCGTATAGCAAATATAGGGGAGTACCCCCCCCCCCCCCCGGTAACTTACCCTCAACCTACTACAAAATCATACTCATAACCAACCAGTAATTAACCTACCATTCTTCCATACAAATACACTGTTTGGAGGTAGAACTGCAGATGAGGAAACTTAATTGTACAATGCATATTATTATTTTTATAGAATGTTTAGTATAATGTAATAATGATATAATAATTTTGTGTTTATTTATTACTATATCTTAGGTTAACGTCAATGCTTGGACATGGTCTACCATCTTTCACACAAGAGATTTAAATTGGACTGAGGTACAGCTAAATTTAGTTGTTGTCAAAATGTTGTCAGATCAATTTTGTAAAATTATAAACTGTTTTTACTTTGATTTCAGAAATTGGATTACTTTTGTGCCACTTCTCTTATCTTGTTCTCCATATTTACTTTTTTTGTAAGGTAATAAATGCAACTAGTTGTTAATTATTACAGATAATAAACAAACATTACCTTCAAAAATCTTCAAATTTGTCAACTTCCTGAATACATTAACAGCATCTGATTAAAATCTGGGACATGGCTGAACCACATATCAATTTGCAGTGGGAGGAAAACTGGAGAACTTAAAAAAAAACCAACTTAAATCAAGGGAACTTGATAGAGCTAACAAGTTCTACTCACATGTGATGCCAAGTCCAGGAATCAAACCCAAGTCTCCAGGTGAAATGTGAGTGTACTATCGCTACACCATCCTTGATATAACTTCCCATTACATGATAATATATCTCTAACCAACAGAAATATCAATCTTGGAGTAATAAGGTGCAGTTGTCAAGAGTACCAGCTGTCATTCAGAATAAACATTTTATTGACCAAGTACGGGGATACTAATTTGTCCTTCAATATACAGTGTACTACTATTATATGTGGACCTCATGCTCAGTCAATTACCTGTTATTCTAGTCTGAACTCATCTCAGACTGCCTCTTGATCAGCTTCTTATGTAATATTTGTTAATATTTCTACCAGGGTTGTTGGACCAGACAATAAACTAAAGTGTGGGACATTTGCTTCTGTCTTGTTACTCATATACTCTTGCCATGTCTACTATCTTGGTTTTGTCAAGTTTGACTACAGCTATAATATGAAGATGAATGTCATAATAGGTGAGTAAGCCAGGACAGGATGATGAAATCAGCAATCCTTAGGTGGGATCGATGGTACTGATTCTGTTCAGAATCTGCACAGTGCAACTTAGCTTTCTAATCCAAGTGACATTCATCTTTTTTCTTCAGGAGTTATCAATATTTTAGGATGGCTGATATGGTCTTTAAGGGTTAGTCCATTTAAATGACATATTGTGATTTAGTGTGCAATCTCATGTTGCTGTGGTCATGTGAGTTCAATTCTCAGAATCTTTTCATCACTTGTGTGTGAAGTAGTTGCTTGTTAGTTTTTCTGTGAGGTGATTTTTTGTCCTTTGGCTGAGATTAAATTCACCATAGGATTACCATCATTGGATTTGCATTGAATTTTCATATCCTTATTAATAATTCCTTTTCTGCTTTAGAATTATCACAAACAGCGTTATGTTTGGAAAGCTGCAGCTCTTACATCATCAGTATTCTTTTTAATTGGCCTTGAGGTATGTAAAAGATCTAACCTGTAAACACTACCTTCAAATCTGATTAAGGTACCCTGGAACAACCCCTGGCCTGATATGGGACAGGGCACAGCTTTCTCTCAGATTGAACCCTTAAATGACCTCTAGGTTGATCTAAATCAGATCACAGCTCACTCACAGATCAAATTGGAATTTAGCTTGTTTTAGTGGGGGGAAGATACAGTAACAGGAGAATCTCTGGAGCAAAACATCGAATCAAGGGAGTCTTCAAGACCCAACCAAACCCTACTAGCATGTGTTGTCAGAAATTGAACCTAAATCCACAGAAGTGAAATGAAAATGCACTCTTTAAAAAAAGATCTATTTCCAAGCTGAAACAACAAGTGGATGGGGGTTTAGAGAGTATATAGTATAATATCCTTTAGTTCTAATTCAAAATTGGTATAATAAGAGAATTTTTTTTATTTATATAATATACAACAGGTATTCGACTTTCCTCCCATTTGGTGGACATTTGATGCTCATTCTTTGTGGCATTTTGGAACCATTCCTCTTTGCTACTTCTGGTACAGGTATGACTACCAATTATTGGACATTCTTGATAAATAATATCTATATACTTTGCCTCCTCAATATTCATACATATAATGATTTACCAGGAATTTGTTAGGGGTGGATCCAGGAATTTATGGAATTTATTGAAGAAACGGTATATAGAGATATTGTGCATTGTAAATGTTTCTTTTGCTTCAAAAATGCATGAGTAATAATTACAGCATTAGGGGGGAGTCTGGTGCATTGCAGAACACCTCCCTGGATCCACCCCTGCTTTCTATCAGTGGGCAGGAACGGGGTCGGAAAAATAGACTTTTTCAAACCTTTCAGACCTTTCCCAAACCTGACCTGGAATTTCCAATACCCCAACAAAACATACAGAAATGTTTCAAATTACATTGCAAGTTTTGAAAAAATCTATGAGTAATGTTAATGTTAATGTTAATTTCTTTTTTTTTTTTCAGTTTTCTTATAGAGGATGCAAAGTATCAACTTCGAGAAGAAATAAGAGAGAAAAATGAATAGAATAGAATATCTTGATCAGAAGTGGCTTTTTGTAGTTTTTGATGATGAAGTTAAATAATAGTTATAATATATATTACTGAATATTACTGAATATCAGAGAAAACGTTGATTTATATATGTGAATAATAATGAGTATAAAAAGGTGTGAAAACAAAGAATGTAATTTAGATATTGTACAATAAAATGACGAACAAAGAAAGAAAAATAGAATATGTAAATTTAACTTGAATTATGAAGGGAAATCAAATAAAATATGCTCTGGCAGTACATTCTTATGCACCAATAATATATACTCTAGGTGCAGACACCCCATTGCACCACAAGATTGCATGCAATATCACACAGTGTTTCATTCCCCCCCACACACACACACATACAAAACAGCCTTTTTCATGCAACATTGCAGGTGATGCCACATTGCCTGTCCACACCTTAAGAAGCCATATCAAGTATTTGATTAATTAACCCACCAGTAGTCTGCACTCACTCTGCATCTCATAACCTTTTAGTCTACTACCTAGTCTCAAATCTTGGTGCTACAAAATGGGTTACACTTTACCTGACAAAGTGCGCTCTGCTAATAGCATAGGAACGTTAAAAAAATTTAATGTTAAAGAACTTTCTAAATTATCATTTTGTATTTTTATTACGTCCATTTCGTGCACATTGCCAGTTTTTTGGGTTTTTTCCCCATTTCCACTGGTACACATACACACATACATACATACATACATACTTTATTTGTAGCTTTATTTGTATGGGAGGCTGCATTAAAATGTATGCATAGAGTTATCTTATTATATTTTCTTTACATAAAGGCTAGTTGTGTATTACAGCCAGATGATTTTTAGCCTGTGTACAGCCGCTTACAACCCCTCTTCCCGTTTTCCCCCGTTGGGTGGAGGGGCGGGAAATGACTGTACACAGACGCGCGCCATAGCAGCCGTATTTTTCAAGCCCCATAAAATGTCACGCAAGGTGTGCAAACTCCCCATTGACACAGAAGAAAACAATGAAAATATTGAAAGATCTACCGAAGTCTACTACCTATTTCACTGGTTAAGTAAACACGTTAGTATGTTTTTTGGTATTGTGTAATATTAGTTCATACGAGTCTGACTGCACGAAAAGCTGGTTAGGCACCTGACCCTTATCCTTACCGAGTAACGCCACGCTCTTTGATAGATTACGAGTTGTACACGTTTTACACCAGACCAGTCGCGCTTGTTTATTAGTGATACGTGTAAAAATGCATCCTGGGTATACGATTAGATCTAAAAAAAACCAGATTTCTGTTCTTTCGTTGTCAATTTTTCAGGGTACACAGTGCTTTTAATACCGCTTCTCTACCGTAGAAAACTGAATCAAAGGTACTATGGGATCCCCGGGATGAATCACGCCGTGATTGCACGTGCGCCGATCAGCGGCGGGTTTTCCCTAAAGGGTTCATAATAAAGTTGCGTTTCGTTCCAACACTGATTCAAGGTTTAATAGATTAAAGATCTGATCATTTTATCCTTCTAGAATTGAAAGAATTTTATCAATAATTTCATTAAGGACTTGGCATTCACACACGCACGTGTCCTGGGGGACGAAAACTAGTTTGTGAGAACCAGTCAAACAAGACCGGAAGAGATGTTGCAACAATAAATCTATTTGTGTGTACTAGTATTCATTCAGTCACGAGCGTCGAGATCATCGACAGTACATCTTGGATTGTCACTGAAATAAGTTCTAATATGGATGAAAAAAGCTCTTCAGACGTGCCTGAAGTCGTGGTTGACTCGATTTCTTCATTTCAACCGTCCCCATTCCAACAACCCGTGCTCAAAGAACCCGATCTTGTCACGATCCTCGAGGGAAAACCTCTGACAACAGAACAACTAGAACAAGAACAGGACTTAGGAAGAGAAAACTTGGATGACTCTAGATCTTACGAAGCTCCGTCAGAACAAACTCCTTTAATGCGTTCGACCGAAACAAATCGAAGTACAGATTTCCATAGTTTAACTACTAGTCAAGCTTCACTCTTCATTCCTTCGGTGCAGTTTTCTCTGTATTCAAGTAGGGGACATGATTTCTCACACCAATCGCGCAAGGGTTCTTTTATCGACAAGCACAGCGGTAGCGTCAATAGCGCATGTTCTGAGATTCCAGGTTATAGTTATTCGGTGTCAATACTGGCCAAGATCGCCGAAGATGGCCAAGCATCGGCTGTTCTTACTCTCTGGAATGTAATCAACATGATTCAAGGTAGCGGTGGAGTACTAGGAATTCCTTACGCAATTTCCTTGGGTGGGTTTCCTGCTCTAGTTATCATTCTCCTCGTTGGTTTGATGACCAATTTCACTGGGGTCCTTCTGATCGACTGTCTCTACAAAACCTCTGCCAAGACAGGATTGCGCAAAAAAGTGAGGACAAGCTATGCAGAGATTGCGGCAAGCGTGTGGGGTCCTTTTGGCGGCAAATTAGTTGACTTTATGATAGTATCAACTTGTTATTGTACCAGCATTTTACTAGTCATGATGTTAGGTAGTAGTGTAATGAGTATATTTAAGGGTGTCGTGCACGTGAATATCACCGAGTGGTGTCTAATATGTACTTGCTTATTGCTGCCTTTAGTGTTCATTAGAAAACTACATATCTTAGCATGGTTAAGTATGCTGGCTGTACTTGCCCTAATAATCTGTATATTAGTAATAATAGGGCATTCTATAGGCGAGTGGAGCTCTTGGAGTCTTCACAACATCCCTAATTTTAACCTAGAGAAATTACCTGTAGCAGTTGGGATAGTGGTATTTGGGTATAGTGGTCATTCTGTTTTTCCAGGCATCCAGGGGTCCATGCAGGAGCCAAAGAAGTTCAATAAGGTAACTTACACTTCTTTTTCTATTGTTACATTCTGTAAGTTTATTCTTGGTCTTTTTGGTTGTTTGTTATATGGAACAGCAACCCAACCCTTGGTCACACTAAACCTCAACCAAAACACAGCGTTGAACATTTTTGCAGCTGTGCTCGTAATCATCAATGTCTATTTCTCCTATCCTCTCAACATGTTTGTAACCACAGAGACCCTCGACATACTTTGCCTGCCAAAACTCCCAATGTGTGAGAAGGGAAGGAGATGTCACATTGCCTGGCTGATAGCTTCCCGTTCTGTCTTGGTGTTCATTACATTTGCTATTGCAATAGCAGTTCCCAACTTTGGGTTGTTGATGGGGATTTTTGGAAGTGTCTTGGGTGCTTGTTTGTCATTCATCTTTCCTTGTATATTTCATTTGAAACTCAAGTGGAAAGACCTCAGATGGTATACTATTACAGCTGAGATAGCTGTTGTTGTCTTTGGTGTTGTTGCTGGCATCTTAGGACTTGTTTACTCTTCTATTGCTTTGAAGGACTTGTAAGGCTTCAAGGAATGCACTAATAATACATGACACTTGGATTATAATTATGCATGTGAGTGTGAATCTCACGAAGTGTTTCGATTAGTTACATATCCCATGTTTACAAAGATATACATTATCATAGTAAATATTCATTACATATATTATATTAAGGGTTTAAAAGAACAGCCAGTCATATGCGGCCATGCTCACTGGTTGGATTAGTTTTAGCTATATAATAGCTTATTTCTTGCTCACTGTTACTAGTCAAGTGACCAGCAAGGCAAAGATTCAACCAGAAAAGTTATAATTATTTTGGTTTTCCATATTCTGCAAACTCAGACATTTCAACGGCTTGTTTTGAAATTGATTTTTTATTGCCTCCAGTCAAGAACATAAAAGGTACCGACTTATTATTTTTTGATTGAATTGGTAGAGTATCGAAAACAGCAGTAAAGCCAGACAGTGTCCAATTACCTGCTGTTATTTTAAGCCTTACATAAATTGAAAACACAAAAATCTAATATTAATTATAGAATATGGCAATAGACCTATCCCGAATATGCTTGACTGGTCACGAAACAATGGTTTCAAGTCGAGGTCGAACTTGATGAATAAAAGAATCAAGTTCAATCTCAACTTCAAACCACTGTTGTGGTCAGTCAAGTGAATTCGGGATAGGTCTATCGATTTATAATAAGTTAGAGTTTATTGAGTACCTTAAGTTATATTGGAAGTTATATATACTATTTATAAGAAAGCTGAGGAATAGATAGAGTGAAGGCGCTTAATCTATGACATTTCATTTCCATTTGAGCTTTAGAATTGTTGTTTCATATTTTTGTCTACGGTGGTCATGATTGTATATTATATATATATATATTCGTACATATATTAATGCCTGAACGAAATTAATAAATTATGGAAGAAATAAAAGTATTTCAAACAGCACACTAGATATGAATAAATCACGCCACGGGGGCGGGGTACTCCCCTATATTTGCTATACGGGTACATGCCGCCAAACAGGGTATGCTTTTCAGCGATTCTACTCTGGAACAGGGTATACAAAATTGTGCTCGCTCTTGGACAGGGGATATGAAATCTCGCTCTCTCCTTCTTGGAACAGGGTATCCATTTTCGCAATACCGGAACTGGGTATGAATTTCAGCGATCTTGCTCTGGAACAGGGTATGAATTTCAGCGATTTTACTCTGGAACAGGGTCAGGGCTCAGCGGCACATCCCTACCCTAAACGGGCAAGAGTACCCCCCAGGAAATCATGATAGCAAAAGTGTAGGTTGGTGGGGGTTTAACTTTGATATAATACTCAATTTTCAGGTTCTCTGTTGCTCAGGGTTAGCCTCAATTTTATGTAGAATATTCATGTGTTCCAGTGAAGGTCCATGGTATTTCAAAGCGTTCATTGTGCATTCTTTACTTTACCTTTGTTATTTGTGAATACTTAGACACTGATATGCGGCTAACCCCATGAATATGAGTACTATGAGTAAATGAATCTGTAATCAAGGAACATAGCTCTAATTTGGAACTCGAAAAAGGTTTATAATGACCGACCTCGTGATTATTTAATGAGAACTTGCTTGCTGTAAAATATAGACAATAATTCTGCTAAAAAAACTTTTGATATGAAACCAAGATCTTTCTAAAACTACTACTTTTCGACGTCAAAAGTTGATCTAGATTCTTCCCCGCCCCCTTGTACTCGGTGAAACAACACATTTGATAAGTCAATGTACATGTATTTCTCATTATTTGATATATTATGCATTATTACTAAATCAACACTTAAATTAAACTATCATTATACTATCAGTTTAACTATATAATAAGCTGATCCTTGTTGCTAGGTTACCAGGCTTTCAGATACTTGTCACTAACAGTGCAAGAAAGTTAGAAGTCATTCCTCGTTTTTGTCTTATTTTATTTTAGCTTCACTTCTTTAAATCTGGATGGGAAAACACAGGGGGAAAAAATGGAATCCCAAATTGGGAATTGTTGGGAATTTCCTTGAATTCCCTTGAATTCCCAATTCAAACACCAACGTTAAGATTTATTGTTCGGAATTTCCTTCTAATACACAATAGAAAAACAAAATTCCCAACAAACTAACATTGAGAATCAGTGCCACGTTCCCAATTTCGTTCTCTCTGAGAATTGGATGGAAATTCATTGGGAATTCAAGGAAATTTCCAACAAATTGCCAATTTGGGAATCCGGGTTTTTTTCCTGTGAAACAAATTTTGTGCACTTTCGAATGTCTACAGTAAAAACAAACACACCCTGCCTTATTATTGCAAGGATCAAAGGGTTGTGTCTTTACCAAAAAGATTAATTCTTTAAAAAAAAGATAAATAATAAAATGTAAGCCAGAAAATGTTTAGAAAAGCAGATTTACAAAACCTAAAGAATGAAAACATTTTACTGGGGGTGGTCATCGGGACACAATAAAGAGTGGTCACAAAACAATCAATCAAATCATAAATAATGGCTCATGTAATTTTTTCCTCCTCTTCAAAGAGATAATATTGCAAGTCAAAAGAAAAAGATAACATTAAATTATCAAAAAAAAATAATGAAAAAATAATCTATTAATGATTTCCATAATTATATAATTAAATAAATAAAGTATATAATTATTGTAAAATAATTTGGTCTAATTGCGATCACAGGTTTTTCTTTATCGCATGGTGATTCTGCTTTGGGGGAAGAAAGTCATAACTTTACTTATTTTATTTCGACAATCAAAATGCTGAAATTTTAAAGTTGAATAAAAAGTTCCTTTGCAATTCTTCTTTTTCATACTGTTATGTTAGTGCATCATATCTTCCTCTTATCACAGGAAAAACCACCAGAGACTACAGTCATGTTTCCCATTAAATAAAACAACAGTTATAAGTTTGAGCCTCATTGTTATACTGTACTGAAGATGTTGCTATACAATATCTTTGCAATGCAGGACAAACTCAAAGAATAGGAGCATGATGACATTAATTTATACCTACACTAATAATACAAAACCCTTTTAGTAGCTTTGTTGTCATGCTAATTATCACTATTGTCTTAGTATTCTCAAAGGAGTTTTAACATATGAACTTGAGAAGAGAATTTTAAAACAATATTTGTGATAGTTTAGGTAAGGAATGTTGTCATTTAGATTACTGATAGAATCAAATACATACTGTATCTGTTTATCAGACCCTGTTTATCATAGTGACTTGCATGTTATTGTTGTTGTTGCTTTTATTGTGTTGTTGTGGTTGTTGGTGCTGGTATTAATGTTGCTGAGAGTATTGTTGTGGCTGCTCCTCTTATTAGTGCTAGTATTGTGGTTGCTTTTGTGGTTGTCTGTTTTTATATATTTTGTTTATTGTTGTTAATGATGATGGAGTTTTTCACCCCATTGTTAATATTGTCGCTGCTTTTGTTGTTGTTGTGTTGTTGCTTCTATTGGGTTGTGAGTTCTGTTGTTTTTTCTGTTGTTAACCACGATATTGTTGATGATGATGACCAGTGTTGTTCTTGCTGTTCTTTGATCTAGCTGTTACATTAACTTTCGTTTAGTCTTACCAGTTAATATCAAAAATAAAAATAAGAAGATCAATACTAAATTTGATATTACACACTCTGCGTGGCTTCTCATTAATAACTGCTGCAAACCTACAATCATTTTTTCCTGGTAGTTTTCTTTCTCACATAAAATTAATGTTTCCTATAATTGAAAGTAACAGAGTATCATTTTCAGTTCACAATTGTAATTATGCATTCCTGTTTACTGTTTCTTCTTGTTTTCATGTGGAATGCCATCTTGTTTCGGCTTTTCTTCTTCATCCCCAGAAGAACTTTCATTATCACTGCGCACATCCTTGACATTCTATACATCAATTACAAAGGTCTATTATTGCTCATTTCATAAAGTGCTGGTTTGTTATTTTTACATCCATTCCTCCCCGGGACAGCACACTACAAAGGGTAGTTTTCAGGGGGATCTGACATTGGCCTTTCTACACTGGAAAACTAATAGTTCTGGAACTTCACAGTCTAAAACCAGTCAATAAATTCTGGTGTTTTTTGCCTCAACCTATGATGAATTCCAAAAATACAGTCTGCTGACCTTAAGCCTTTGCCGAGTTCGATAAACAGGATGCATTGTGGTCTAGCTTGGACATAACACCATATAAAGCATGATGAACAAAAGGTGTTTGTACTGAGCTAGACCACAATGCACTATGCTAAAAGATTTAAAAGGTATACTAAAAGGTCTATGCAACTGCAATCACTTTTATTGTAACCAATCAAAAACTAATTTGTTGATTATCCCCTAGATTACAAATGGAGTCCTTGATGTTATTTTCACCAAAACATTTGGACATTGTCGTTGAATTATCATACAAACATTCTGAAATCCTCCATAGTTGATCAACTTCATTTGACTTAATTCTTTGATACTTACCCTGTATTGTAATATAATTGATAAACTGTACATTTGTATGACAAGTTAATGACAATGTCTAAATTTTGACCTAACACTAAATACACTACATGCAATCTAGGAGCCAATCAGTAAGTTGCAATGATATACATAGACAGTCTTCAGATTGTACAATGGGTAATAAGAAAAAGTGTAAAGATTTCAATAAACTTAATTATTCCACAAACCTTTCCACTGAGAATCCGAACAATAACAACAAAAATGCTGTAGCCCCAGAAAATGTGAAGCACCTCAATTAAAGAGAAGGACAAGTTTTCATTAGGTAAGTGTGAGTTTTTTGACCAAGATAAGATATTTCAAGATAATATTCATTATATACCAAGATATTTCATGGGAGCATCAAGAATAAGTGTAGGTATTTTAGTGACCAAGATATTTCATACATAAGGATGTGTATGTAACATACAAAGGGAATGGTGTCCGCACAATAACCCATGTGCACTGTTCTCCGCAGGAGAATATAATAATAAATATGTGGAGACAAAGAAATTTAACTGTATATGGTAAGGCGGTAATTGTTAGGAGCTTAGCCATCAGTAAACTGTGTTATGTCCTTTCTGTGTTAAGTGCACCTCTACACTATGTAAAACATGTGAAAGATGAAATCGCAAATTTTATCTGGAATGGTAAAAAACCCAAAATTAAATATACAACATTGATAAATGATTTTGATCAAGGGGGAATACGCCTTCCCGATTTAGACTCGATGATAAGAGCAAACCGTGTAAGGTGGGCTTTAAAGATTAGAAATAGTGAAAAAGATGTCTACTGGAGGTCAGTATGTGAGAAAATCTTTGAGCAGATAGGAGGATTACAATATCCTGAGGAAAATTTAGATCAGGCTGCCTTATTAGCCCAAATAAAATACATTCAAAAATTTTATAAAGAAATAATTCATGCATGGTCAGAAGTTAGTAAAATTAACTTAACAAATCAAGACGACATTCTAAGACAACCAATCTGGTTCAATAGACTGATAAAGGTAAATGCTGAAAATATATCTATAAAAGGACTAGCAATGAAAGGTGTGAAGTCAGTGCATCAGGTATGGATAGGAAAGGAACCGACATGGAAAGAAGCTAAAGAACAAGGGTGGAGTGACGTGGATTATCTATTATGGAGAGCCATTTTAAATGCGATTCCAAAAGAATGGAAAATAAAACTAAGACAGCAAAATAGTTTGGGTAGAGACAGATTAAAAACAATGCAGAAAGTTACCTACATCGGTAAGGGATATGAGAGGTATCCGGTGGAAAAGATAAACACAAATTAATGATTTATTGGATGTTGATCAAATGAAAGGATTTTAAACCAACTGCCCAAAAATGTATAGAAAAAAAGTTGAAAATTGAAGGTATTGATTGGTCATCGGTCTATTCAAGGATTTATGAAAGTACTATAGATACAAAATTAAGGGCTTTTCAGTATAAAATTTTAAATAGTTGTTTATATCTGAATCAGAAATTGTATGTTTTCAAACTAGTCCATTCTCCAAAATGTAGTTTTTGTTTAGAAGAAAATGAAACAATTTCTCACTTTTATGTACGAGTGTGTTGAAACTAGAAATTTTTATTTCAAGTGTTGTGAATGGCTAAAAGGGGCTTCAATAGTACTTCCTGTCTTAAATTTTGAAAATATTCTATTAGGAAATAGTGAAGATGTTTTGGTCAATTTTTTGTTTGTTTTGTGGAAATATGTTGTGTATCAGTGTAGAAGCAAGCAAAAAATTCCAATGTTAAATGATTTTCAAACAAGTTTAAGATATTATGAAAAGTTAGAATATGAAGTAGCTAAAAAAAGGTCGAAATTGTTAGTGCATTTAAAAAAATATGAAAAGATTAGGGTGATTTTGTAAGTTGATTGGAATATCGAACGGATGAAATAGTGATATCTAAAATATAGTTTAAATAAATAAATTTAAAAATTAGTAGCATTGTAAATTAGATGACCCTCTGTAAAGAAAAAAAAGTTTTTGTATTGTTTTCAAGTAAGAATTATAAATGTTGTAAAAAAAATATTGTATAAAAACATTTATGGCAACACTGAATACCTGTAACATGAGGAGCAAGGTAATGAAGAGATACCAGGAGCAAAAATATCCAACTGAATCCCAGCTATTCCAAACACTATCAACGACCCTGTAACAAGATAAATGGGGCACAATCAGGGTTGGTGCAATGGTCCTTCACAAGCCATTCTAGGGGTTTATTCTAGGGGGATAGCCATATCGTCATAAGAAGATATATTCTGCCACAGAGGAATTAGGAATTTCCGAAGAGTAGGGGCCAGGGTCAGAAAAAGAACAAAAATTACAGAGTTTATATGGAAGAAAATTGGAATTTCCAGGGGGTAGGGGGGTGTCTTAAAAAATTCCTCCATGAGGGGGGTATGGATAATTTTTGGAACTACACATTGCCTTATAGTTTCAAAAACACATGAAAAATAATAATTGAGCCTTTGAGCCTCCTGCTCATTTATTAAACAGTATATAATACTATATGATATTAATATATTATGTAAATTTGTATAAGGCAAAATTTAGATAAATGAGTACGGGTAGAGACAAAGATGCAGAAAACATTGTGATATTTTGATACCCACCAGAACGGATAAAGAACCAAACGAGAAACAAAGAATGAGATAGCAAAGATGGCGAACAGAAAATCACAAATCTTTTGTAGTTTTGCATAGTTAAACACTTTGGCTGCCTGTAATCAAAAAGAAAAAGAGATTTGAATAAAAAAAAAGCATATTTATTAGCAGATAAAGAATCATAATTATAAGAAACTATAAGAGGGGATAATTTTAGCTAAAGGGTAGTCCCAAAAAATAATAACCTTTTTTTATTTTAACACAGTGTCTCGTCATACAATATGCTCTTCCAGAGAGCCGTGATATCAATAACAATAAATATATGAATTCTAAAAGCTAAAACTAAAACCTAATATTTAATACATAATTATAATCAGTCTACTAACAAATTTGCCTATAATGAGGTGCTGATCTATGATATTCACTTAAGTTATTTGACAGATAGGCCCACTAGAAAATGCTTTTTTTCAAGGCTTGTGTAATAGTCCCCTTCACGGTTCCCTGTGCCATTTTGAAAGGTAGCCGGGCCTTTGCATCGAAGCAAGACGAACATTGAGCTTGCAATAATAGAGACCTTTTTTAACCCCTTGGACAATTATTCACATGTCACAAAACTTTAAACAACGTGGCTGAAATGTGTACTGTTACTAATGCCCTCCATAACTAACAAGTCTGTTGTATCAGTAACTGTTGTTTCCCCATGATGAGGAGACACCTGCATCAAGTGTCAATATGGTAAAGGTCTATTATTGGTAGCTCAAAAGTATTTAAAACACATTATTACCTCTAAAAATACATCTGCTATATCATGAACCAATACTACGACTGCACCAATGCGAAAAAACGAAGTGGCATAAGAAAACCCTAACAGGAGAATAGTAACTATATGATGAATCAGCATCTGCCAAAAGTCCTAGAAAACAACAAGACACACACACAGTAAATGAACAGCCATATTCTTGGAGTGCAACCACATGACTCAAAATCCTGTAATGAGATAATTATAAATAACAATGAAACAATCACCATGTTGGTGTTGGTTGATTTAATAAGAATGTCAAATGCTTTGTTAATGTCCACCAACATGGCAGCTTAATGATGTAGCATGTATCCAATAATAACCAATAACCTTTTGTTTTGACTTCTAGACATTTTTGAATTGTTCCAGTATATAGGTCCTATACCAATGGTCTCCGTAGTTCTAAACTAGACCACTCAAAAAGTCTATGGAAATTTCCACTGTTCTAAGCATTGAAGGCTCAGGTTTGGTAGAATTATATTTCCCCAGTTGAACCCCATACATAACAAAGAGCATGGCACAATACCTTTCTTTGTACATCTACAAATTGGGAAATAGTGAGTGACACATAGAATCCCAATTCTACAATGTAGTATAGAAAAAGCTCTTCAGACATGATCTGTAGAAAAACATTTCAATAAGTACGAGTAATACACTTGAATGGTAATATACAATATTATTGGAAGAGGTTGTGCATGATATCATAAGTTATCATCTGATATCTACTGAAGCCGTAGGCGCGATAATTTACAATTTCATGTGAAAACTGAATTCTGACTGACTCCATTCAGACTGACTTAAAATATATAACATGCAAAAATGCAAGGAGGACATTATCTCGACCTCAAATTTAAAAAAATTATTATTTAATTTTTCAGATTCTATTTTTACCATTCACTTACATCTAAATTGGGCTCCCTGTGATTGGACTAATGACCAGTGAAAGAGGCATTTGGCTAGAAAAGTGCCAATATTGTCATTTTGAAGCAACACTTAAAAATACTTTAAAAATTGTTAAAACCTTTCACCTGTTTGCGAAAGCCAATGAAACAATATTTTGGGTCCCAAAGCCATTTTTCCTGAAAAATGAAGAGTAAAATAGCTTTAATATTGCTAAAGTATATAGATCAGACCCATCATAATAACAATAATATATAATAATAGATTACCACTGGCAGAAGAACCAGATATACAGTGCAAATTTTATTTTCCCACATGTCACTCGAAAGCTTATAAAAACTTGTTAAAAACATGAACTTGAAAAGCTATGATTGCATTAATGCTTTTACACCAGGAATTTCTACTTCTAATTCTAATAAGGTATTATATCTCTGAGGTCCCAGGTTTGAGTACCAGTCGCCCCATGTGAGCTGAATTGGTTGGTTCTCTTTCAGACTCTGAGGGCTTTTCCAGTCCACCAGTGTTCCTCCCTCCTCTCAAATCAACCCTAACTAATACTAACTGGTTAGAGCTGTGCTCCTGGGTTATACATGTACTGTATAGTGGCTGCTAGAGGTGCCTTCGCATGCTTTCAATTCAACCCTTTTGAACGGTGCCTATGTTGTACTTTAAGGTGGTATGTCAATTTTCTTTTTAATCAAATTTGTTATGAATAGTATTTTTAAATTCCTTCAAGAGTCAATCTCAAGAGCATTTTCACATTTCTACTGCTAAGTCTTAATTCAAGTGCTCTCAAAGGACATAGTTTCAAAACAATATACTGGTAAGACAATCAAACTAGATGCCAGTTTGCCAATAATCCCTTTCACAGTTCTCTGCACTATCTTGATAGGTAGGCATGCCTTTGAATCCAAGCGAGACAAAAGGTGAGCTTGCAATGATAGAGACCTTTTTTAACACCTTGGACAATTATTCACAACTCTATCATTGCTCACCCTGTCTCACTTTGATTCAAAGGCACACCTGCCTTTCAAGATGGTGAAGGGAACTGTGAAGGAGACTATTAGAACTAGGATTCTTTCCCCTTTAATTTAGAATAAAAAATTGATACCATACCTTACGAAGTATTAAAAATCCATAAATTGTAGCACTAAGGTAGAACACAAACCTCCAACTAGAAAAACAAAGGAAAAAATAATTAAAATAAAGCAAGAACAACAGTGAACAACTCCACCACCATTCAGTGATGTTTCGTTCTCTCTTTATTGTTGTTATTACTATTATTATTATATAATATATAATCTAACAATGCTGCAGAAAAAGTTGTTCAAACCTCTTAGCCACACTACTGATCACCAAACTTTATTTCTGTAGCAACAAATGAATGTGGATATAACTCAAACAAAGAATCTTATTCTCAACAGAATGACTTATAGTCAGAAATTGGAAAATATTATGCCAAAGCTAAAGAGATCAATACTAATTGTAGGTACATACCTACTCTCCTTTGCCTTTTTAAGAAGAGATGGTTTAGCCTGCATGCGTCTGTGTCGAAACCATCTTTCTACTTCTCGTATTTGCCATCCAAGTTGTTTAGACAGCCCTACGATTCTTTCTTGACTGGGAAATTTATTTATAGTCTGATACACTTTCTCACAGAAAGGATTACCAATGAAGTGAACTTTTTTCTCCTTTACTCCAAGATACTGGACAAAAGGACCTGCTATGACCCTGAAATTGTGAAAAATCAAAAACAATTTAAAAACAGGTAAAAACAAGAGCTACGGCAAAATTCTTTGTATCATAATAGACCATTTTTGAGTTCCAAATTATTGCTATATTCCTTGTAACAGACCCATCTACTCAGGCCTAGCCTCATGATAATTTTTCCTCTTAGTGAGGAAACAGCTGTATAACAGCATGAAACTGACAGCACGTCAGCCTACAGGATGTTTTTGAAGGATGGCAAACTGAAATTGCTAGGTTTCAGTCTTTAATATGAATCTCATTATTTGCTCTAAATGGAGATTAAACAGGGGCCATATGCTGTAAGCAATAAATATTCTAATGAATACTTGCAATTCAGTTGCTGAACATTCTGCATGAAACAGCAATTGAAAGCCAACCATTCTCCAATTCAATTCTCCAATTCTCCAATTGGAATTTTTCTGGTCAAATCTTTTTCTTGTTAGTTATTTTGACTAGCAATATTGAGCCAGGGACGAGGTATGACAAGCTAAAACTAATTTGGCCAGTCAACACAGCCAGAGACTGACCAGCATTTATTTATGGCTCTGTTGTAATAGTGTTTTTTCCTCTGGGACCAGACCATTTTAATGGCTGACAGTAGTCCTCTCTCAAAAATAGTACTAACAGTAGGTGGGGAGGGACTAATTGTCTGTTAGGAGACTTGGGTCTAACCATTTGCATATTTAATACTTTGCATTATTAAAAAGGCACCACCTGTTTCCCAGTTTTGACCCTGAATTCATATTGAATTTATCACCTCTTTCAAAACAGACTTACTGACTTAAGCAAACCAAGTGGATGGTCAAAACCAAAGGTATCAGTGTAACATATAAACTATGGAATGAGTTGAATATTAGATGCAGTAGTAGCCTTAGTGAATTTAGCGATTAGCCAAAACATATCTTTCTAGGAAAGCTTTTAAATGTTAGTTTTTATTAATATATCTATCGTCAAATAATTACAGAATTGGATGCTCAGAAATGATTCTTAAACGAACTGATTTTAATTTAGCGCTTAACAATGTCTTTTCTTTTATTCTTTTCTTATAATATATGAAATTTAGCTTTAGGTATTTTAGGTATTCAATATTATTGTACATTGATTTTAGTTCATATTGCACAGAAGTGGAAATGTCATAATTGAAATAAAGTATATTATTTTTATTATTATTATTATCATTATTAATATGCAGTTTATAGTACGCTCAACAAAATTACTCGACTCTGATTGGCCGAGAGGAATATAATGATAGAGTTAATTGTACTCCATAGGAGTACCGAATTAAGTCGCTATGGCAACACGGCCAAAACAATGTCAAAACAATTATTTTCTATCATTTTATACTTAAAAATCATATAAATAAGATTTCAAAGCTGTAAGAACTAATCTTTTTTATGCATTTCAGTTGCGCGATGGACTGAAAATCGGCCACCAAAGAGACAAAGATGAATGGCGTCACTTCGCATTTTTTACTGAAATTTTGTTGAGTGAACTATAAACAAAAAATTGCACGATCTTCTCGTACAATTTGGAATTAATAGACACTCGTAATATTTCGAAAATTCTTTAATTAAACTCGCCTAAAGGCTCGTGCAATTACAAGAACTTTCAAAACATTACTCATGTCTATTAATTTCCAAATTGTACTGTTCGTGCGATTTCCTATACTTATTAACATCTGGATCACTCTTTGCAATTCAAAGACACTCATAAACGTAAACTACGAGTGTTCAAACTATTCACAACTAGATATGCTCAACAATAAATATTCTTTACAAATCTTCATTTATATTTGAAGTTCCTGATAATACTGCTTTCTACATATTCCGTAGCACATCTTTGGTCTTTTTTCCCATTAATTTTCTTCGCAGATCTTCCTTCATACTCCTTGACCATCCTCCTAACACGTCCATAATGAGATTGTACTGATGTACTTTGTACCCAGGGTATTGATCTTGCAATTCCCAAAGCAGCGGACTGTACTTCACCGTCTTCTCTTTATCTTTCTTTTCTCTATTCTCCACCCATGGGCAGCTCATCTTCAGAATCACCACTTCCTTGTTTTTGTGATTTACAATTTTAACATCAATTCTGTTGACTTTTAACTCATGGTTCTCGCTGTAAGTTGGAATGTTCCAGAGTGCATGAACGTCATCGGTAATGTACTCCTGTTTCAGTCTTATTGGTGAGTACCATGCTGGAACACTATCGATCAGCTGTAGTTCTCGTAACAGCTCAAAGTATAAAACTTTCAGCGCATTACTGTGTCTTGTTATGTACTTGTTCTGTGCAATAGCTGAACATCCCGCTAACATGTGAGCAACACTCTCTGGTTTCTTATTACACATACGACAGGTCACGGTGCTTGACTGTGATGTCTTAAGCTTCTTCACTTGATATATCTTTGTAGGTAGAAGCTGTTCATAAAGCTCGTACATTCTTGCCACCACATTAGTTAGGCATGTCGTCCACTCTTTTAGCCATGCAAAGCAGTTCTCAGTATTAAGGGTGTCATCATCCCATCTTGTTGTATGTAGTTTTCCTTGCCATGCTTCATCATGTACCGTCTTTAGCAGCTGTTCTTCAAACTTTGACTTTAATAGTCCCTTTTCCTTTGTTACATTCATCTCCCTTCCATTATCTTTACACACCGTTGGTTCTGGATGAACCAGTTTTAACTTTAGACTTTATTCCTCGCAGCACCTTTTGGCTTCTGTTATCTTCGACTTGTGTCCCATTTTAGCAGTGCGTTCTTCAAACTCTCTCACCACTTTCATGCCAGGATCTTTGTTTGAGTAGAGTTTCATGACTGCTTTGATTTTTGTGAGTTTATACTCTCCTTCTACAGACTGTACACCACATCCTCCTTTATCTCTAAGCAGATAAAAGACTGGATGATGCTGGGTGTTTTCCTTATCTTGTGACAATGATCTTTCATGCTTCTCTGTCTATTCTTCTCAGTTCTGTCAACGACAAGTGCTTTGTCCACATAGGGTATTTTAAAACTGCTAGGGTTAGAAGCAACAACCCGGTTCACATCTGAAAGCAGTCTCGACCAAATTACTGCCAGTCATTGTAAGTAGGTCTTTTCAGCGCATTCTAGTGTAAGTTTCTCCTTCCTGTCTTACATTCTCCACGATTCCAAGGACTTTGTACTGCAAATCACTGTTTTACTTACTTTGATCATGAGATATTTCACCTTGTCTCACATTTATAACATTACACTTTTTAGGATTGAGCTGTAGACCAATATTCTCCATGCAGCTATTGGTGTTCTTCAGTACACAGCTGAGCTTGCTTAAAGACTGGGCATAAACTTTCAAGTCATCAATATACAATACATCTGAAGTGTTATTTTTGCATTGATTGGTTTAGACTACCCTTCTGTTGCTGCAAGTTTCCATGTCAATGGGTTCAGACACAATGTGAACAACCTTGGACAGGGGGAGTCACCTTGCAGTAGTCTTTGTTTGAAATCGATGACGTTAGATGTTTCTTAGCCTTTCTTTGTCTGTAGGTTAATTTTGGTATAACTGCATAACTTGCTTATCATAGCCTTCAACCAGTCTGGAAACCGGCGTACTTCTATCACTTCAAGCAGGTACCCATGATCTACTGTATCATAGACCTTTCTATAACATCAATCCAAGCAGCGCTTAGATTTCTCTTCCTACGATGGCAATCCAGGGCTACCATCCTATCAATAGGAAGATCATCTACTGTTCCACTATAATTCTACCTTGCACCTTGTTGTTGGTCCTCCATCAACTCATTCAGATTGAGATGTTTTTCAATTATTGGGATTAGTCATCATCATCAGCAGCATCAGCATCACCACCACTGTCATTATCATCATCATCATCACCACCATCACCGTCGTCATCATCATCATCATCATTATTATTATGGACATTTTTATTTAATCTGTGAGATAAGTTACACTTTACAACTTTGCGGGATCACCTAGGCTAAGTTGCTATCAATGTCTTTCATAATATCTTATCGTCATTCCTTATCATTCTAACAATTATTATTATTATTATTATCATTATCAGAGAATCTTTTTTTTTTAAATCGAAAATATCAAAAAAATGCAGAAAAGAAATTCATGGCCATCAAATATGACTTTCTTTAACATTTCTGAATTAAAAGCGTGTAAGTAAGAGTTAGTGATAAGGATATATGAAACTTTCAATCCGTTCATTGGAGTTGAATGGTTTCAGTCAAATGTGAAATCATTAACAGTTCAAACAATAAGGACCAATATTCATAATTATTATAACTGTCATTACTGTCAGTAAGTTGTAAAGTTTTGATTTGCTTTTGTTATGGATAGTATGGGTAGAAGAATAACAACAGCAGCTATAACAATGGTTAAAAGTACAAATGTACAGAACATGAATTCATAATATTGCTGATTTCATTATTCAACTCTAAGTGAGTTAGGAGAATGTATTTATTCTTATTCACGCCAAAACATACCGACAATCCTTTCCTTAACGGCTCACTTGATTTCACCACGAGGTTTCTTTCTAAACACGCGACGCGAATAGGCAAAACTTGCTTATATACAAATGTAGTGAATAAATTATTTAAGTCACAAAATCGCTAATGAAACATTTGACTGACCAGTTCAACCATGTTGAACGATCTACAGTAGTAGCACATGATCAATATCGCACTAAGTACTTTGGGCACGCTAATCATCATAACTACATTTTATTTGAAAAGTTGAACTACAGCTCTCTTTTTTCATGTAATTATTTCAGGGTCATACCGGACTAATTTAAGACACTTAAAAAGGTGAAAAGGGGTCGACAATGCTAAAATATGAGAAAAAATAAAAACTATAAGTTCATGGGTCAATAAACTAAGACCTTTTTTCATTATTCTCAAAAAACTCTGAAGAGTAAGTATGGCTCGGACATCGGTTTTTTAACCGTATGTAGTTTTCCTGTTGGAGATGAATAGAAGGCAATAGGCTTTACAACCAACCTTTCAAAACATACTCGTAGAATAATCAGGGCAACTGCAACAGGCAGACAAAGGTACAGCTCTCCCGACTGAATGAATTTTGGGTTCTTCTTTTCGTGTATGTCCTGCCATGTGTAGTTCGCAGGGAGCCAAAAGTTCTCGGACCAAAACCATTCTTGAAAGGCTTGGTAAAATACAGCCATGTTGTTCCTTCGTGCTTGTCACTGATATATCCACAACACACTGCGATCACAATACACCACTTCCTGCAATGAATCATGGGGATGGGACGCGTCCTTGCTGGCAGAAATATTCCCCACAATGCTTTGCTGTTTTGAGAATTAACACCTGGAAAGTTAGAGAAAATGGAACATTCTTCGACCAATCAAATGTTCCTAATCTGTTTTTATCAGTAAAATACTTATTATCGGTTCATTGTTAGTTAATTTTCAATATTCAGAACGTCGAGAGATTAAGATAGTGTTATAGAAAATACATTGACTCGCCAAGAGAAGTGCTACTATGGAACAATCTTCCTCATACTGCTAGGATCCAATGACAAATTTTAAATCATTTAAGAAGGCTGTCTTAGCAGATTTTATCTCAACTAGCAAGCTCTGGCCTTACCTTTAGTCTTCATGATATTTTAAATAGTTTTAGCACTCAATTTGTATATTAATATTATATTTTAGCTATTTATCTTACATATTGCTACGACTAAAGTTCTATGTTGTTCTTTTGTCCTTTGATCTGTCCCTGTCCGGCTGAATTCCTGATGCTCTGTTTTCGTGTGGCGGCTCTCTTACAAATATACACTCTCATATTTTTGATTTTGTTTTAAGAACTTTCTATTTACATATTTAGGATAGTCTTTTTTTTTGCTTATTATATAGTCTCATATACACCCGGTTGCGGGAGGGTCGTCGCGTGGGGGAGGGTAGGGGGTGGATGGGGGGTTGGAGGGGGCATTGATGGTTTGGCGGGGAGGGGATTTGATATGTATATATATATTACTATTATTTATTATTATTATTCTATTTTGTATATATTTTATCGAGGGCCACCTGAAAATTATCATTTATGGTAACGGTGTTACCCTGTCTAATAAAGTTGTTATTATTATTATTTATTATTATTACTGTCATGTAAATCAGTTTTTTCTGTTGGTATTATCGTGTTTAAATAAAGGATGATTGATTGATTGATTGAATCGTTATTCAAATTACTATGTTCACAGATAATATTAAAATAATAATAGTTTATTGCTTATGTTACTAATAAAGAACTAATTAATTGCTATTGAGAAAGTGGATGTTGACAGATAAATTACTCGGTACCAATCCACAACTTAATAAAGTGATCATTGACAGCATTGCTGTTGGCTCGTCTGATGTTGTACCTGTTTCATCTGTACGCAACATGGGCCGGTGCATGGTTTGATTCGCAGCTGTCCATGTCATCGCACATAAGATCTTTGTTAGTGCCATATGGTTTTACCATCTTTACAATATCTATCTGCTGAATCCACAAAACAACTTGCATTTATTACCAGCAGGGTTGATCATTGTAATGCTCTGCTATATGGCCTTCCTGATTGTCAACTAAACAAGCTACAAAAAGTAATGAACTGTGCTGCGAGACTTATCTATAAAGTCTCCAAATCTTGCCACATCACACCGCTTCTTCGTGAGCTGCACTGGCTACCTGTTCGTTATCGTGTGAACTT
This sequence comes from Actinia tenebrosa, assembly GCF_029948245.1. NCBI lineage: Eukaryota > Metazoa > Cnidaria > Anthozoa > Actiniaria > Actiniidae > Actinia > Actinia tenebrosa. The sequence goes on along the minus strand of NW_028292581.1, from coordinate 3,675,289 downwards.
TAAGATACTGATGATCACATTTAAAGCTACTCATGGTGTTGACCCGGAGTACATAAGAGACCTTATTGAAGTTAAAGAATCCAACAGATACAACTTACGTTCAAGCACCTCACAGTGCCATCGTTCAGGGGAGTCACTAATTTTCGCGGGTTGCGGGTCGCGGGTAAATGTCGCGGGTCGCGGGTAAATGTCGGGGGTAATAAAAAATTGAATGAATTGAAAATTTTAGTTTTTATTATCATTGCCTTTTAATAAGAAAACACTTCGAGGTAGAAACCACCAAAAGGGGATTGAGATTTGTCCAACTCGGAACATTAAGCAACTTAAACTAGGACAAAAATGAAACATGGCCTCTACTACAAAGTTTTGTTCAAAAGGAACACATAAACCTTCAACAAAAACAGTGACTTCTCCTTCCTTTTGTTCCTTCCTGCAGGCTCTACAACGGGGGGTTACTCCCCTTTTCTTTGTTTTTACGCCTGCATACCAAACCCGTTCATTTTTACTACCACTGTCTTTTTCTAAATGATCTCGCACTATTTCCCTACTATAGTTAGTAATGGGTTTGATGGTTTTCATTGATGTTGGAAGTTCGCAGATATATATATAGACCTTGCAGAGCTCTTTTCTGCCATTTTTCACAAAATCCTCGCAGTTGCTATACACGATGGACGTCTCCCTATGATTACTCTATAAATAGATGTCGTATTATTTAAATTAACTATAGTATAAGCACGGAAAAAAGCAGATGTTAGAGTTTTGTCTAATTCTTTGACTTTTATTCTGTCCTTCTCTTCTCAGGCCCGTCTGAGTCTGTCCAGGAAGCCTTTACTTCTTACGGGACGATATCAAAGTTAGCAGAAGAGTTACGGGAAAAAAAAATTCACAATAATTAGTCAGAAGAGATGCGAAAGTGATAAAGACAATCCGAGGAAGCACCAGGAGAATTTATTCTCACATAACGAACAGCTTACAATTATTAGCCAAGTAGTCCTGCAGGCGCCAGGTTCTCTTATTATCGTAATGATATGACCTTTGAATTGCGCGCGATTTGAATTGGGTTTTTGTGATTATTAACTTTATTAAAACATAAAAAGTGCCATTCTTAAAATTAGAGGTGTTTTTGTGTCTCCTCTGTTTTCCGAAATTGATACCTTTGTTCCGTCATTTCGAAAGGTTTTTTTGTTTACTATAACAATCTTAAGGTTAGACTAATCATCATTCAGTGGGCATACACCTAATCACCGAATTGAAAAAACGTAGTCGGGTTCGAGAAGGTCATATCATCGAAGCTAAGACTCCGAAATGTGTATTATATTTGCATATAGACATGTAAAAATGCACAGTAGAACAAAGTCGGTCGACCTAGATTATCAACATGACAAAGCCATGATGAATGATTTGTGCACAGGAAGGGAAAACTGCAATACGCATGAAATTAACATAATTGTTTGTCTTCCCATGCTCCCCTTCGGTCTTAGCTTTGATGGTATGATCTTTTTTTGAAACCGACAACGCTTTTTCAATTAGGTATATATCATAGAACGCAATGACATCATCTTCCGATGAGCCCATAGTGTAGCATAATATGTGCGGTTTCCTTATCATTTTTTTGTGAGTGGATTCTGACTGAAACTTTTTTTAAAAGTAGTATCTCTTTTACTTTCCTCCCCTCCACAAACCGAATATTAATTTAAGAAATGCAGAATATATCTTAAAGCTGATATAAATATAAGAAGATTTAATTATTGTTTGAGGCTGAGCGTGATATCGTAAATTATCAAGACCAAGGCCGTGTTATCTGCCGAAGCCGTTCATAAAGAGTAATATAGGGGGGAAAGGATTTTATGCATGATTGCGACCGACATTCACTCAAGACGACTTAAACCTGTGAATGTTTACAGGTTATTTCTGATTCCGGCCTTGGTTGTGGCTATTGTGGACGAACGGAGTTAGCTACATCACTCACCCCTCCCTTTATTAGAAGGCCGTAGTTCGATATTTAGAGTACACCTGTAATCCTGTGGAGTAGGTTGCTTAATAAGAACGTATTTAAACACAACCTGTGTACAGTGACGAGTCTAGTCTCAACCACACACTAATAACGGCTGCGGGGTGATGCTATGACGAACCAAACAAGACAACTATCATTCAGACTTGTCAGTAGGCCGCCGTTATATATGTTATTTTTAGTTGGTGTGTGGGAAGTGCGGGTAAAGCTGCTTGCGTGCCGCATCGCACCACTTCAGGCGTGGGCTCGTTTTAATTCTTCAGACCATAGACAGCCTCCAACAGAGAACTCTAAACTAGAGTATAAACTTACGTCAGTCATAATGCGAACTAATAGTTACTCAGCATGATTAAGGCGCCCAATAAAAACGGAATGTTTTGGGGGCAAGGGAGAAGGGGGGAAGAAAACCGGAGAAAACCCTCAAAGCATGACTGAGGAGTAAAAGACTGGTCCAAGAATCTCAGTGAGGTCTAAAATACTAACTTATGTCAGAGACTAGTATAGAGTAAACGCATCAAAAACTTTCTCCCATAACGGGAAGTGAAAGCAAATTTCCATATATATGATTGGTATCTGCAGCTTAGTGTAACAGCTGGCTGTACTTCTATCGGTGAATCCAAAATAGAAATTAAAACCCTTCCGTTTACAGCCTAGCAGCTGAGTATTTAATTCAAAGCGCGAGCTTGGAAATGAACAGTCATCGTTTCGAGTCAAACATCTTTACTTAATCTCTTCTAAAGCATTGTTAATCCGGTCAAAAAAGAGGATATTTCTTGAATCTATGGTTCAGAGGGTTGTACTGTACTAATCAATACCATATCATCCACGAATAGCACCACAACATTACTTACACAGAGCGGACTAGTAGAAGAGCAGTTATCGCCAGCTTGCCGTTTTACAATTGCAACGAGCCGGAAATTTAGCCAGGACTAGAGTGAAGCCGGAATGAACAGCACGATTGACTTTAGTGATATCCTGTTAGAAAGTATTGCTGAAAATGGTACTTTTTATGAGTTTGATACGGAATTACTTACAGAAAAAATATCAAAGGCATTGGCGTACTGTCTTTTGTTTGTCATTTCCATGGCTGGAAACATTCTTATCTTATCGGCAATTTACAGAGACAAACGATTGAGAACCAATGTTAATATCTTGGCCTTCAACGTGGCTATCTGTGATATTCTAGCAACTTTGGTACAACTCCCCGTTCAAACTGTTTATGCGATTAACAGTTATAAATGGGCGATTGGCGGCAAAGCTGGGGCTATTCTTTGTAAATTTGGATGTTTTCACGTTGATCTCTGTTTCGCTGTTTCTGTCTACAGTTGTCTTTTTGTTGCCATTGATCGTTATTACGCAGTGGCTCATCCATTTAAAGGAGGTCGCTTTAGCAGATCGACACTCAAGTACATCATTCCAGGGATTTGGATCTTTGCAGGGATCATATGTCTGCCTACTCTGTACAACGTCGATCTTGCCAAATACAACGAACACTTTTACTGTATTGAAGACTGGTTAGAGAATGATCAAGTTTCCTTGCCGAAGTATTATTATTTCTACATTCTTATCCTATTGACGAATGGTATGCCGTTCTTTGCTGTGGCAGGTATTTATATCAAGACTCTGTTCACCCTCCATAAGCATTACCTGCAGGGACTGTCAGATTTGATTCGACGAAGAAGGGAAATACAAAACAAGAAAAATTTTAAAATGCATTTGTTCATCATGATCTTTCTCTTCTTTAGCTCGGTAGTTGATAAAACCTTTTGGGTGTTGTTTGTAGAAGGAGGTCTCGACAATTTATCTAGCTCCGTTTTAGCGAAAATTAATTTTATTTCGAATTATTTGTTTCACTTGTTCGTGGTTTACAACTTCTTTGTTTTTCTCATTTTTAACGACATTTACAGGCAGAATTTCAAAACGGCGTTCTCCAAATGCTTTTGTCTCTAAATTGCTCAAAGTTTCTATTGAATTATGGGCAATATCGGACTACTTCGACGATACGGCGGCCATCTTGGATCGCAAGGCATTATTGGGCGTCCAGGAGGCAAAAAAAAAAGGAGTCAGTTGTGTGTAATCATGACAGGCAATATATTTAAGGAAAATACCGTAAATCCTCTATTTACCCCCCCCCCCTCTCAAATAAGCCCCCCCTCTCTAATAAGCCGCCCCTTTTTAAAGGAAGAAATTTGTTAAGCCCCTCCCTCTCTTTTTAGCCCCCCTCCCCGCCCCCTTCACAACTAAAGAATCACGTGTACTGATTAAAGGTGATTTTTTAAAGTCTTGGTTGTTCAGAACATTTCTTTTTAGCTTGCTTTAGCTTGCTAAATAGAGGATTTACGGTATATATCATCGAGCCTAACATTAGCTCTATATTGCGCCCTGTATGCCCAATAGTCTATTGAGAATCTTGTTTGACTGGTGCATGCCTAGCACTTAGAGATTGTGTGATATCCTCTCAGTATTATTGAACTGAGTTCAGACACTCAAACGTAAAGTGTAGTATAGTGGTTTTCATTAACCCGTGAAACAAAAGTTACTTATTAAATAGTAAAAGCCAGATTCAAACAATAGAAAACAAAGGAGTTAGAGCGTAATAGTACTAAATACGTTAGGATTCTCTAGGATTTTGTCTAGGACTTGAGGGTAAATATCAGCTCAGGCCGCACAACGCGTTGCGTGACGACCGACACTAAAAACGGATGCGGGGGAGACTAGGGTGACAGCGACTAAAGCCAAGTGCATTGGAATAAGACACATATTTCTTTATACATTTATCCATTATTCTCCTGGGCATTAGTTACCAATTCAAATGGACTTTGAATAGAGCTGTAGTATTACACGTCAATCCTGTAAAGCCTCAAATTTCCGCTTGGTCGAATTTGCCGTGAAAGACAGAAACTACTATCCGTCAACCAGCATCAGCAAGCATCAGCAAGCATCACATATTCATTTGATCTGGGAGCCACACATTTTCATCCATTTGTTTATAAATTCCTTAATCTTCAACAAATGAGCAATTTCTTGAAGTACTTAAAATGGATGCTTGTTCTTCTTCTTGTAATAACTTTTATTACAATATTGTTTGTTTACGAGGCTGCAAGAGAACAAGTCTTTTACCTCGCAGAGAAACTCGATTTGGTGAAGCCATCTTGGATGTCATTGATGGCGCCTTTGAGCAATGTTACAGGTGGTTATAAAATCATACTATTCTATACTCCGTACTTCAGAAGTATGCCATGGCCTCAGGCTAGAGGCAAGGAAAAGCGACTGACGGATCCTTACGGTAGAAAATGTAAAGTATCTTCTTGCTATGTTACCTATTCAAGGCAAGACTTCTCAAAAAGTAATGCTGTAGTTTTCCACACTTCTGCCATGCCAAATTTGAAAAGGATGCACTCGATTTTATGGAGAAAACCTAAAGCACAGAAGTGGGTTTGGTATGGGCAAGAGAATCCATTGAAAACGTACTTTTCAGTCAAAAGTTATAACAATATGTTTGATTGGACTATAACGTATCGTACAGATTCAAACGTACTCGATCGTTACGGATATTACGTCCCTATTACGAGCAACGATAAAAATGAGTTTACTAAGAAGAACTTTACTGCAGGAAAAGATCGATTGATTCTGTGGTTGGCCAGTAATTGTGTGTTCTTTAGACTGAGTGTCGTCAAAGAAATCTCCAAGTACCTCCACGTTGATGTTTATGGCAAATGTCAACGCTATTTCGATCACCAACCCAAAGGCAGCTGTACTCGAGGCAGTGGAGACTGCGACAAGATGGCTAGAAGGTACAAGTTTTACTTGGCTTTGGAAAATTTTAATTGCAGGGACTATGTAACCGAAAAGTATTGGAGGAATGCTTTAGCCCACGAGGTTGTTCCAGTTTTGGTAGCAGGAAGTTACAACAAAGACGTCTTAATTCCTGGTTCGTACATAATAATAATAATAATAATAATAAACTTTATTACTGTGTCATGTCGTTCTAGCTTATTTAAATAAACTAATTGGGGACACCTATCTAGAACCCTATAAAACCAATAAAAATCTTATCCCATACATAGACATTCTGGACTTCCCAAACGCCAAGTCGTTAGCCAGTTACCTCAAGTATCTAGATTCCAACGACACTGCCTATAACAGATACTTCGAGTGGAAGAAAAATTATACATCTGTCACGACAACCAATTGGTTGTGTGATTTGTGCGAATTATTACACAGAAATGATTCTGATCAAGAGAAAGAACCTTTGGATATGGGTACATTTTGGGGCCGCACGGAAAATTGTCGCGTGGACGATGCGTACATCAGGAATGTCTGGCTGAAATCAGATGCACGAGGCAGAGACTCATTGGGACTGTGTTGTTTATCATTTCTTTATCCAATCTTGCTACTAGGTGTTCATGTCATGGAAAATTTTACTTGGTTATTGAAGTTCTAGACACGTAGAGACCCAAGAGTTTCACTTACAAGGAATGAGTAAGAATGAGTAATTGTTCCAAATATCACCTGCATTCATTCAGCCTTCCTCTTTCTGCATAAATTAAAGTTCTTAAAACCTTAAAGCATGATCAAATTAAAAGCAGTTACACGTAAAGGTTTGCTGATTCACTTTCAAGGAAATCTAGATGAAACTGAAACTATAGAAAGAGAAGAAAAGACTTGCCAATCTCTTATACAATAAGTCTGAGGCTCAGATTTTTCTGAGTCAGACGTTATTCCAATCTTCTTTCATATGTTAATCTATTCTATTCCTTTTGAAGAAATAGAAAACGCGCGCGCGTGCTGTGTGCAGTCATAAAGCACGCGGGGGTTGGCAGAACACGAGAGAAGTGTTCGGAGAAGCACGACGTGTAGCGGAGTGCTTCTGGACACTTCTCAAGTGTTCTGCCAATCCCCAAGTGCTTTATAACGGCAGACAGCACAGCAAGCAAGTTTTTTATTTCTTTTATGAAATACAAATTACAATAACCGTTATTTTAAATAGGAATGACGCAACGGAAGGTGCGCGCGCGTGCAATGTGCTCTCATAAAGCATACGCTCCAAGCCAATCAGAACGCGACATTCATAACAGATATTTTATAAAACGCAATAACAATAATGATGATAATAATAATAATGAATTGCGTAATTGTTAGAGCGAAGGTATTTAACCCGTGAAATAAAAATTTAGTCAACGTGTAATAGTCAAATAGACACAAAAGAAAACAATGGAATTAGGGTCTACTAAAGTGTGTTAGTCTAATATCTATTTCACGGGTTTAGTGACTTCACTCTAGAATGATAAGGAATGACGATAAGATGTTACGAAAGACATTGATAGCAACTTAGCCTAGGTTATCCCTCAAAGTCGTAAAGTGTAACTTATCTATGATGATAATGATGATGATGACGGTGGTGGTGGTGGTGATGCTGATGCTGCTGATGACGATGATAAAGAAAACACAGCACTTCTTAAATTATCGTCCCGTTTTATCATGTTCTAAAAAGCTTTCAGTTGAGTTTTGGCGTAAGTTTGAAACATGGATGATAAAAGGGTTCTTTTATCAACCATGTTTTGAACACAATTTGAGATTCCAAACAAGTTTATTGATGCGTTTATCGTGCGCGTTTGCAATCTCGTATATAAGTCGCGATCGCCGCACAAGCCAAAAAGTCGCGAGTGACTGCTTGTGTGCGCTTCTAAAGCCCCTGGGTATAAAAAAATAAAACCACTATAGAACTCAGTGAAATTAATATTAAACGTAGAAAATGAAAGAATTTCAATGGATGGGTTCTACGAAGTAAAATTAAATAAAGAAATAAAAAAACATCTGTTCTTTTTTCCTAAGAAGCTGCTCATCGCGGCCAGTGCTGCCAAAGAGTATAAATAAGATCCTAACTTTTTCCAATGCTATTTTTAATGCTTATTATGTGCTGTATATCTTTTGGGTAAAGCATGTAGCATGGTAATAGTCAAAAGGCCTATTATCTTGCACACCATACGGTTGCCACTCAGCTAAAGTTTTTGACATACTACATGGTGAATTGTGATGGCTTTCGATCTCAACTAACCAATCGCGTCATTGCCATAAAGCGGCGTTTTGCTTTTTTTTTGCTTTTGTTTGTTTTTTTTTTTTTTTTTGTTTGTTTTTATTTTGTTTTTTGTTTTGTTTGTTATTTGTTTTGTTTGTTTTTTTGCGATAAATAAAACCGCTTTTATTGCTACCTGTTGCGCTTTAGTCTTAGGGGATCTCAAGAAGAATAAACAAGCTGTTAAGCTTCCAAAGATACCGATAGAGCCAGAGGTCCTAGAGGTAGTATAGATATATATTTGTTTGAAGTGGGGTTACACGAGACGATTCGTAACGACGATTTTTCGCGCATCAGTGTATCCTTCACTCTATAAAATCAATATCATACAGGGAATTCTTTTGTTTTCTGGATAACGAAATAGCGTGACTTTACTTGAGGAAGTAAGTAATGCTTATTAGTGTTATCTTATAAACAAGTGGTACATCGATTTGACTCCAAATAAAGTTTAACTATATAACAAGGAATAGATAATTAAACAGTAATTGCGGTCATCCGTGATGTGCATTATTTATGTACAGTATATAAATTGCACTGGCTGCCTGTGCAGCAGCGTATGAAATTCAAGATATTATTATTTATTTATAAGATTAATAATTGTTGTGCATCTTCTTACTTAGGCCACGTCTACACGTATCCGGAAGTTTTTGTATGCGCAAATTATTTTTTGCGGATACGAAAATGTTTGCGTCCACACGCAGCGTATTCGAATCGTTTTCATCGTCCACACGTATCCGTTTTCGTAAAATTTGCGGATACGGACACGAAAATTTGCGGACACGTACACACACAACCCGTATCCGTAAAAAAAATTTTGCGGATACAAAAATTTGCGGATACGTGTGGACGGGGCCTTAGAGAATATCATACTTCCTTATAAACATAAACGCACTTTAAGGTCTTCTTCGAAAGGGCTATAAAACAGTTCCCAGATGTTCAACATCAACATATGGTGATAGGGCTTTTCCCATAGCCGCCCCGAAACTTTGGAATACAATTCCAGAGGAATTAAGAAAAGCTAATACCATCTCGCATTTCAGGAGTTTGTTGAAAACATATCTTTTTAAGGAAGCATATAATTGTTAAACTTCGAGTTTTTATTCATATACCTATATTATTATTCAATATTAATTAATATATAATTTTTGATATAACTTTATCTTTTTATATTGTACATTGTATTTTAGCTTGTAATTATATTATTGTAACTATAGCCCTAAATTCCACTGTTGTAAGCGCATTAAGCGCATAAATGTTGTAAATTATGATGGGAATAAAACGAGCAGTTTTGTGAGAATAAAAAAAAACAGAAGTGAAAAGAGCATCTTGACATTAGTAGGGAGACGGAGTTTCAGCTCATAATAAGCGAAACAGGAGAAGTGGCATTAGATATAAAATTGAATGTTTTATAAGGATTTCTAATGGAAAAGGCGCTTGTTGGCATAAGCTTACCAGCCAACACTTTTCCCATAGAATAGAATAGAATAGAATACCTTTATTTAAACACGATAAAATTTAAAGCTAAAAGCTTGTGGGGTCGTGCATAAAATAAATTAAATAAATAAAATATAATATAAGTATGAATCTGTAAAAATAGCTAATTAACTTAGATAACTTTAAATATCTTATATATAATTCTCACACACATTCACATACACAAACTGCGCAAGCTATTAGACCCGCCAGGGGCAGAAAACACAGACAAATGCGGTGAACACCGTGAATAGGCATTCACCTCATCTGAACAGCACCCGCCACCCATAGCGAGTCCAACAGCCCGCGCAGTTACATTCACTCCATAATAAAATAATGTTACATATATACAAAGTCCTTTTTTCTAAAGCGAGACGTCGAGGCAGTAGAGTCAAAATTGAAATTTATAAAATAGTCCTTGGCACTGAGCTGTACTTTGATGTCCTTAAAATTTGAATGTGTTACCTTATCAATATTACAAATTATTAGATTCCATAGAACTGAGCCTCGATACACCAATGAGTCCTTTAAAAATCTGCTTTCAAACCTTGGAATTGCGAGAGTTTCATTTCCGCGTAAAGAATATTTACTATTGCGCTTTATAAAAATACTTTCTGATAAAGATTCTGGTAGACTACGATTGCTTGCTTTATGAAAAATCTTAAATATTTCTAATTTATAATCTAACTTAATTGTTGTCCATTTGTCAAATGCAAGTACATCAGATGACGCCATATCTTTGGGTAAATTGAAGATAATCCTAGCTGCCCTACAATGTAATCTCTCAATGGAATTGAAAATTTCTGAATTACAGCACGAACCCCATAAAACTAAGCCATATTTTACAGAGGGCAAAATTACTCTAAAGTAGAAGTTCCGTAAGATATCCTTAGGTAGAAATCTTGAACGTTTTAGCAGTTCTAATTTGTTGACAAAGTTCTTCTTTAGTTCCAACGCATGTGGTACCCAACTAAGCTTGTCGTCCACAGTCATACCCAGAAGACGCGTTTCTGAAACGTATCGTAAAACTGAGTTGCCCAGAAGCACAGGAGCTAACGGTCCAGTAATGGTCTTCCTGCTAATTATCATCACTTCGCTTTTTCCTGGATGTGGTGTTAAACGGTTGACCAAGCACCAGCTATAAACTTCTCGTAAGGCTTTATTGAGATGAGAGACAGCAATATCTGCAGATTCGCCGATACAGAAAATTGTTGTGTCATCTGCATACATATACGACGATCCTGAGACAACAACAGATGGTAAATCGTTAGCAAATAGTGTAAAGAGTGTTGGACCTAACACGGATCCTTGAGGAATTCCGGTAGACACTGGCAGCAGTTCAGATGTAACTCCATTCAACACAGTAAATTGCTGTCTTCCTTCTAGATAACTCTTCATCCACTCTAATAGGCCACCTTTGATGCCGAAATTATTTTCCAGTTTACGCCCCAAGATGTCGTGCGAAACGCTATCGAACGCCTTTTTGAAATCGATAAAGGCTACTGCCACGACCTTACCCGAGTCTACGGCCTTTCTCCACATCTCCGTCAAATGAACCAACAACAGTTCTGTTGAATATCCAGCACGATATGCCCATTGCCTTTCTGAGATTAGATTATTGTTCTTAAAGACATGCTGCACCAGTCTGTCGTTAACCTCACTTTCCAAGATCTTACTCGGGACACTAAGTAAAGAGACGGGCCGATAGTTACCACAGTCAGTATCATCGTCCTTTTTAAAGATTGGTGTCAGCCTTGCGGTCTTCCAAGCCGTGAAAACTGTCGTGTGTCCCATACAAATCCTTGTAAAATATTTAACCTTAAATTTAATGTCATTTGACCATTAGTCAACATTTCAAGCTGAAACTTCGCCGTTTTACTATAGTTGAGTTGCTCTTTTCATTTCTGGAGTTCATTTTGACTCATTTTCTCGTTTTAAGGGGGAGGGGTCACGTGACCTGTTAGTGCAAGTCGTCTATTATTTTTTGTATTTCTTTTCAAATTTGGGGAATTTATTAACAATATTTACCGATAAAATAGTGGGAAATAGTGGGGTAGCGGTAGGAAGGCAAAAGTTGATTACAGGCTTCTTAAAGCCATGTCTGATATTCAAGCTTCTATAACATGAAAACCCAGTAGCAAGATTGAATAAAGAAATGATAAACAACACAGTCCCAATGAGTCTCTGCCTCGTGCATCTGATTTCAGCCAGACATTCCTGATGTACGCATCGTCAGCGTGACAGTTTCCGGTGCCCCAAAATGTACCCATATCCAAGGGTTCTTTCTCTTGATCAGAATCATTTCTGTGTAATAATTCGCACAAATCACACAACCAATTGGTCGTCGTGACGGATGTATAATTTTTCTTCCACTCGAAGTATCTGTTATAGGCAGTGTCGTTGGAATCTAGATACTTGAGGTAACTGGCTAACGACTTGGCGTTTGGGAAGTCCAGAATGTCTATGTACGAACCAGGAATTAAGACGTCTTTGCTGTAACTTCCTGCTACCAAAACTGGAACAACCTCGTGGGCTAAAGCATTCCTCCAATACTTTTCGGTTACATAGTCCCTGCAATTAAAATTTTCCAAAGCCAAGTAAAACTTGTACCTTCTAGCCATCTTGTCGCAGTCTCCACTGCCTCGAGTACAGCTGCCTTTGGGTTGGTGATCGAAATAGCGTTGACATTTGCCATAAACATCAACGTGGAGGTACTTGGAGATTTCTTTGACGACACTCAGTCTAAAGGACACACAATTACTGGCCAACCACAGAATCAATCGATCTTTTCCTGCAATAAAGTTCTTCTTAGTAAACTCATCTTTATTGCTCGTAATAGGGACGTAATATCCGTAACGATCGAGTACGTTTGAATCTGTACGATACGTGATAGTCCAATCAAACATATTGCTATACGTTTTTGCTGAAAAAGGCATGTTCTCTGGATTCTCTTGCCCATACCAAACCCATTTCTGTCCTTTGGTTTTCTTCCACAACAATGACTCCATTCTTGACAAACTAGGCATGGCAGAAGTGTGGAAAACTACAGCATTACTTTTTGAGAAGTCTTGCCTTGAATAGGTAACATAGCAAGAAGATACTTTACATTTTCTACCGTAAGGATCCGTCAGTCGCTTTTCCTTGCCTCTAGCCTGAGGCCATGGCATACTTCTGAAGTACGGAGTATAGAATAGTATGATTTTATAACCACCTGTAACATTGCTCAAAGGCGCCATCCACGACATCCAAGATGGCTTCACCAAGTCGAGTTTCTCTGCGAGGTAAAAGACTTGTTCTCTTGCAGCCTCGTAAACAAACAATATTGTAATAAAAGTTGTTATGACAAGAAGAACAAGCATCCATTTTAAGTACTTCAAGAAACTGTTCATTTGACTAAGATTAAAATGAAAACAATTTTTTTCAATGGCGCTAGCCGGTCGGTTCTAATGTGATTCCGTTTGCCTTGGTTAGTTGTTTCTAAGGCCAAACTCGTCCAAGCGCAACGTTTCAAGCTTTACCAACAATAAGCTGTTTTCACTAAGATAGTTTCACTAAAATACTTGCTCTGAGTCATTGATTCCAGCAAAAAATGTCTTGCTCATTTATTGCTTACCCACTACTCTTAAAATATAAGCCGAACTTTGTGTGATAGGATTACGTTGTCACACGTGCTCAAGGTACGGACGTGTCACGCTGTCGTATTCGCGCGATGTGATTCGTTCAAACGGATTGCGTCAAGAGACAGTTCGTAAAGCAACCGTTTAGTCACACTAGCAGAGGCATTGCGAAAACGCGGATACCGTCATAAAATAAAATATAACTTTATAGTTTATCAAATAAATGGTACCTTAGACTGTAAAAGCAAAAACAGTCTGGTATCTTAAGCAAACCCTTCTTCCAGTTTTGTAGTAAACTATCAATACACCTAAAAGATAATGTTTCATAATATTTAATCCACATAATTATTAATATAGCATTTGTCAATGTTGCATGATAAAATTTCTTTTTTTGGTGTTGTAAAGAAGACAGCAAAGAAAAACCAAATAGCAACAACAGGGCTGTCAACCCCCAAGATATTCAAATCTGGAGAATTGATAGGGAAGGGACATGACGTCACAGCGGAAAAAAACACGTGAAAAGACATCATTCACTTTGTAACATTTGATGTGATTGGTTTATTTCTGACCAATCAGATTATTGCTTATAGTTACAATGGCCTTCTTGCAACAACAGTTTATGAGGAATGTTTTGATTTTGTTAGCAAAAATAACTTAAACAACACAAAATAATTGGAATTTTATGGTTATGAAAGTCGAGTCTCACAAGAAATGGTCAGCTTCGGCAATTATCCGGGAGATTTGAGACTCTAATCTGGAGACCGGGAGATACGGTCCCAAATCTGGAGACTCCAGGTTTATCCGGGAGAGATGACAGCCCTGCAACAACTGAGTTTGCTAGACTTACAACCCAGAGTATGACAACATTTATGCAATAATGGATACATTAATACCTATTAACTATTAATCAATCAAAGAAAAACAAACTGTGTTAATTATATAATGGGTTATATAATGAAATTAAATGATGTTTAGTACTAGAAATTATCCATACCCTCTTATGGAGGAAGACCCCTCCCCCCTCCTACCCCCAGAAATTCCTATTTTCTTCCATACAAACTCTGTAATTTTCGTTTTTTCTCTCTGACCCCCCTGCACCCCACCTTTCGGAAATTTCAAATTCCTCTGTGGGGTGGGTACAATAACTAAACAATATGAGAAAAGCTGGAACTGGCTTTGCAACAACAGCAATACATATTAGATTTGATATTTATAATAAAACAATTCATTGGTTGTGAGTATAGATTAGTTAAACATTCAGTGAGAACTTTTTGTAGTTATTATCTAACAGCAAGTTAACTGTTGCAATCAAAGATGCCAAAGACTTGAAAATGTGTGTTAAGTTGTATAAGCATTAGATATTGCTGTAATGATTATTAAATAGTTTTCCTAACTTTTACACAAATTTGTAATCCATTACAAATTTAATTATTATCAATATTAATAAGCCAAAACACTCATGGGAAAAGGGGTGACAAACTCCATTTACCTGTGACATCCACAGAAATTTAGGGTTGTTTGCAAAATTTAGGAAATTTGGGAAATTTAGCAAAATTTAGTCAGACTGTAACCCAACTGGTGGGACTCAATTTTTGAAATATTTAAACACTATGCTTCCTTCTAAAATTATTAATAATAAAATGTTAGATCCTTTTACTGTATATTAATGTCATTAAATATTTGATGAAATGCACAACAAATACATTCAAATTTAAAATGGATTGGCCTTAAAGGAGTCAATCAGGGCTTTACCAGAATATATTAAGCCAAAAACACCAGCAACCACTCCGAATACAATAAGAATAAGCTCACCAACAATGTGATACCATCTTAAGTATCTCCATTTAAGCTTCAAATGGGCAATGCAAGGAAAACCAAAGGATAAACATGTACCAGTGAAGCTACCCACAAAGCCCATAAGAAGACCAAAATGTGGGACAACCAGGGAAATGAAGAGAGCAAATGCAACTAGCAGGATTCTAGTTATGAGTAACCAAAACCAATGGTAGTTTGTGTTGGGACCCAAGTGAGGGAAGTGTCTCAATAATAAGTTGTCAAAACTCTCAACAACAACAAATAAAGGCAATGGAAAAGAGAAAAACACATTCAAGCCAACGAGAACTGTGACTGCAAAGTTAAAAGCTACGTTATCAGCTAAATTAACTGTTACTACTTGGTCGGTGGCAATTCCAAACGTGAGGACAGCGAGCAATCCAAACAATGTCTTCACAATGCCTGATATCATGAAGGAAGTGTGCATCATGCAGTTGAAGTGCTGTGGTTTCTTCATGCTACCTTCAATTCCAGGAAACACGGCATGAGCACAGTAGCTAAAGGTTACAATGCCAAAGCCAATAGGGAACTTCTTGCCATTGAAGCTTGGTATGTTATCAAGTGACCATTTATCATTGTGTACTATGCAATAAGCCAAGGTGACTGCGATAGATGACATCAGGGCAAAAACAGCAATCATGCTCATCCATGCAATGAGGGACAGCCGTCTGATGAACACACTTGGCAATACTGCTGCTGCACATATCACAGCCCATTCATTTACAGTTAAGGAGACATACTTTTCAGTAATCTGTGAGAACATTGTCGTTAGTAGGATCAAGTAAAGCATTGCAGCAGAGTACAGTTCTATTGTCTGGACAATGTTTACGACTGTACCACCAACTCCTGGCCACACCGCCTCTCCTACTTCTGGATAGTTGGTGCGAACCCTCTTTTTTCTTTGACTGCGTGGTGATATCTCATAAAGGCAATCCACCAGTAGTATCCCTGTTACGTCACAGAATAAAGCCACAATTAAGATGCAGCAGGCTGCAGCCCATCCACCTTCTTTGACTGCATAGGGTATGCCAAGTATACCCATCCCCTGAATAAGGTTCGTCACGTTCCATCCTGCCAGTAATGCAGATGCTTGCCTATCAGTGGACTCCTTCTCTATTAGGGATACAGTCATGGATACCGTCATTGATCGAAACCTCTTGAAATTGTCCTTCCAAGGGCTCGATTGAGAAAAGTCTACTTTTCCAACACTTCGACTTCCACTTTTAATCAATGGAATTCTCTCGTCGTCGGTTTCAGGATACGGCGTATTTACAAAAGGAGAAGTATTATTTGTGTTAAGTGTTTCTTTTCCATAAGTCCCAAGTCTATCCGCATTGGAAGACGGCGATAAGTTGAGTCGAATATCCTTTTCGGAATATCCATCATCCGCCATTTTATTGGTCAGGGAAAACTCCTTTCTCTCCTAGCTAAATGGTCTTTTTTCCAATGAATGAAAATCGCAAGAACTCCGCTTGAAGTCTATTTACTCGCGTGTTTCTTCTTGCTTTTCTATTAAACTTTGGCTTTATAGTTAATGATTGATTTCTTGATTGATAATTAGTAGTAGTTATTGAAGTCGGTCCCACATGTAAATGTTGCGTCATCCGATGAAGACTGAAGACCGAACAAAGGACCGAATACTAG